>NW_028146237.1:0-14228 GCF_977016875.1 Pavona decussata
GTTTCACGGCAATCAGCATTTCCCAAATCAACATTGTATAGGGGGAGGGGGGGGAGGGAGAAGGAACTTGTAGAAATTCGAGGGGAGGAATAGGAAATAATTGTTTTTGGTAGGCCGCGTTCAGATTTCTTAACGAGAATTGTCCACGATTGTAAAACAGACAAATTGTTTAAAAACAGAGATCTAACCCTGCACAGAAACCCAGTCGGGTGATATGTAATTGGACATTGGGTACTAATTAACGTCCAGGAATATTGCCGTTAATTGGTTCTAATTCGCGGAGATAATGGTTGTAATTAATTTGTAACGCAAAGAGATGCATTATCTCATCACCTCGCCAGTTATACAATGGTTTTTTATGGGCGCCATTGACTCGCAAAGAAAGGCGTATATTGCATATTTGGCGCGGCAGAAGATATTACCAGCTGTAGAGATACTGAAACAATGCAACATTTCACTTGCATCGGTATACAGAATTCGAGACGAGTTCATATCCGTGAAACAGACCGGTCCCGTTTATACGCGCAGGCAAGTTGTACGCGCGTGACCAGAGAAAAATTATTCGCTGTTTGCGAGCGCTACGAAAAGAGGAAGGACATTTTTCTTCCAGTAGGATTAAGGAGCGGGCTGGTCTAAAGCCTAATGAAGTAAGCAGCAGGGACCGTTTGGCGTTTTCTGCACAAGGAAGGCTACCACTTCCTGCAGGCGCGTAAAAAAGGCTTGATGTCCGAGGATGACATGCGTCAACGTGTTCACTTTGCAAAGAACATAAAAAATAACCACTCTCGGGATATTTGGTGCAATACGGTTGCTTTAAAATTTGGATGGTGTCAGTTTCTATTATAAAAGAAATCTGGCGGATCAAGCTAGAACGCCACAAGGGAGAGTATGGAGGAGAGCATGCGAAGGGCTTATTCAGGGATGCACAGCTAAAGGATGCAAAGAGGGGAGTGGAGGTCGCGTTTTAAGATTAATGGTGGCCATTAGTTACGATAAAGGAGTAATTGAGTGTCATGCATATGATAATCTGGACAGCCGTTCATTTGCCTCTTTTGTTAATGGAAAATTTGATTCTATGTTTGCAAGAGCAGACAAGAATGGTTCTCGCATGTTTGTACAACTCAACGCACCGAACCAGAATTCTGCTCTTGTTAGAAGAGTACTTAAAATAAAAAGGGCAAAACAATTATGTATTCCGCCTCGCAGCCGTGACATAGATGCTATCGAGAATTTCCTTAATCTTGTTTAAAAAAAGCTGAGAAAACAGGCTGTAGAATTAAACATTACGCGTGAGACATTCGATGAATTTTCATCACGTGTAATTAGAACAATGTACAACTTTCCATCAGAGGTAATCGACAAGATTATAGACACTATGGGTGGCCGTATGGATCCCATTATTACTGGAAAAGGACAACGCACTAAGTATTAATACTTGTATTTAATATACATTTATTATTCTTGCAACTCAGGACACGAAGGCAGTCTTTTCTGACCAAGTAATAATCAGAAGATTACGTCACGCTAGTATTTTATTGTGTTACATAGTACAGCGTGCGTGACAGGCATGTCACAAACGTCAACAAATACATTCTACAAGAGAAAATGTGTCCATTTCTTGCCGTAACATCTACCTTTCTTCCGTTTGTTTACATATAACTCTTAATAACGCAAAATACTTTAATTGCATACGATTAACAAGAAGACATTTAGCACTTTCAACGATTAACAACGATTAACAGCAGTTTTGTATTAAAAGAAATGACTATCTATTCTTTTCAAGAGCATTCGGTGTTAACCGTTGAAAACCTGTGTTAATCGTTGTTTTATTTCACCATTGCCTTGAAACTGTCAAGTTAATCGTTACATGCCGAATTCTAGGTCTGGCTCGCCACAAATAAGCCGGCTTACAAAACATCGTGCACATGGCGGGATTTCTCTTTGCTGCTCCCGCGGGATTTGAAAATTGAAATAAAAAATTCTCCAACGCACATTCATCATTTCCGTTTCACGTTCATCTACTAAGCCATTTTTAATATACATGAGCGGACGCTTTCCTGTGCAGAAGATTGGAGTATCAGCAGTCAGGGAAATATCCTTTGCAAAATGAGTTTTTGGTGCGCGCTGAAATAGTTGTGATGCTTGTTGGAAAAGTGAACTGAAATCCCAAATTCCTTCAATAAAAAATTCCTTCGCCGATAACCAGCGTTCATTACGATCCAGTTTCAGCGCGAGATGATAATGTTCACCACCGTTCTTATGTTTCTCCCGACAGCAACACCACTGAACAACTCTCCCTTTGCCTTGCAATTGAGAAAATGCGTACACAACTGCTGAGGCGAAATTTTCCCGGGTTGGAAATTTAGTAATATCTGCCTGGCTATATGTCACCAAATAAACACTGCGTAGGTCACTTCTAAGGAGAGAATCTTCGGATAACGATTTACCCGGCTCCTCTGAACTAGATTCATTACTTTCATAGCTTTTCAAAAGATCCATAGTGTTGGTGGTTACTAATTTCACTGAACAATGGCAAAACAAGTGGCCAGAACGACACGCGAGTTGTTTATATCACGACCGGCATGATCAATTTTTTGGCTTGTTACATCTCTGCTAAATAAAAACACTGACGTTAACGTACGCGTAACTTAGAGAACACCGACCGGTGTGTCTATCCACGGCTCCCGGGAAGTTCAAACTTTTTGAGTTCTGAGGAAATGGAAAAAAAAATTGGCTGACACAATCGTGGACAAAACGGTTAAGAAAACGTACCCTTCCAAGCGTTTTGACAAGTAAACAATCGAACGACCATATTTTCCCCGCCCCCCCTCCCCCCAACTCAATGTTGTTTTGGTGGGTCACGAACAGTTTTCACGGCAATCAGCATTTCCCAAATCAACATTGTATAGGGGGAGGGGGGGGAGGGAGAAGGAACTTGTAGAAATTCGAGGGGAGGAATAGGAAATAATTGTTTTTGGTAGGCCGCGTTCAGATTTCTTAACGAGAATTGTCCACGATTGTAAAACAGACAAATTGTTTAAAAACAGAGATCTAACCCTGCACAGAAACCCAGTCGGGTGATATGTAATTGGACATTGGGTACTAATTAACGTCCAGGAATATTGCCGTTAATTGGTTCTAATTCGCGGAGATAATGGTTGTAATTAATTTGTAACGCAAAGAGATGCATTATCTCATCACCTCGCCAGTTATACAATGGTTTTTATGGGCGCCATTGACTCGCAAAGAAAGGCGTATATTGCATATTTGGCGCGGCAGAAGATATTACCAGCTGTAGAGATACTGAAACAATGCAACATTTCACTTGCATCGGTATACAGAATTCGAGACGAGTTCATATCCGTGAAACAGACCGGTCCCCGTTTATACGCGCAGGCAAGTTGTACGCGCGTGACCAGAGAAAAATTATTCGCTGTTTGCGAGCGCTACGAAAAGAGGAAGGACATTTTTCTTCCAGTAGGATTAAGGAGCGGGCTGGTCTAAAGCCTAATGAAGTAAGCAGCAGGACCGTTTGGGCGTTTTCTGCACAAGGAAGGCTACCACTTCCTGCAGGCGCGTAAAAAAGGCTTGATGTCCGAGGATGACATGCGTCAACGTGTTCACTTTGCAAAGAACATAAAAAATAACCACTCTCGGGATATTTGGTGCAATACGGTTGCTTTAAATTTGGATGGTGTCAGTTTCTATTATAAAAGAAATCTGGCGGATCAAGCTAGAACGCCACAAGGGAGAGTATGGAGGAGAGCATGCGAAGGGCTTATTCAGGGATGCACAGCTAAAGGATGCAAAGAGGGGAGTGGAGGTCGCGTTTTAAGATTAATGGTGGCCATTAGTTACGATAAAGGAGTAATTGAGTGTCATGCATATGATAATCTGGACAGCCGTTCATTTGCCTCTTTTGTTAATGGAAAATTTGATTCTATGTTTGCAAGAGCAGACAAGAATGGTTCTCGCATGTTTGTACAACTCAACGCACCGAACCAGAATTCTGCTCTTGTTAGAAGAGTACTTAAAATAAAAAGGGCAAAACAATTATGTATTCCGCCTCGCAGCCGTGACATAGATGCTATCGAGAATTTCCTTAATCTTGTTTAAAAAAAGCTGAGAAAACAGGCTGTAGAATTAAACATTACGCGTGAGACATTCGATGAATTTTCATCACGTGTAATTAGAACAATGTACAACTTTCCATCAGAGGTAATCGACAAGATTATAGACACTATGGGTGGCCGTATGGATCCCATTATTACTGGAAAAGGACAACGCACTAAGTATTAATACTTGTATTTAATATACATTTATTATTCTTGCAACTCAGGACACGAAGGCAGTCTTTTCTGACCAAGTAATAATCAGAAGATTACGTCACGCTAGTATTTTATTGTGTTACATAGTACAGCGTGCGTGACAGGCATGTCACAAACGTCAACAAATACATTCTACAAGAGAAAATGTGTCCATTTCTTGCCGTAACATCTACCTTTCTTCCGTTTGTTTACATATAACTCTTAATAACGCAAAATACTTTAATTGCATACGATTAACAAGAAGACATTTAGCACTTTCAACGATTAACAACGATTAACAGCAGTTTTGTATTAAAAGAAATGACTATCTATTCTTTTCAAGAGCATTCGGTGTTAACCGTTGAAAACCTGTGTTAATCGTTGTTTTATTTCACCATTGCCTTGAAACTGTCAAGTTAATCGTTACATGCCGAATTCTAGGTCTGGCTCGCCACAAATAAGCCGGCTTACAAAACATCGTGCACATGGCGGGATTTCTCTTTGCTGCTCCCGCGGGATTTGAAAATTGAAATAAAAAATTCTCCAACGCACATTCATCATTTCCGTTTCACGTTCATCTACTAAGCCATTTTTAATATACATGAGCGGACGCTTTCCTGTGCAGAAGATTGGAGTATCAGCAGTCAGGGAAATATCCTTTGCAAAATGAGTTTTTGGTGCGCGCTGAAATAGTTGTGATGCTTGTTGGAAAAGTGAACTGAAATCCCAAATTCCTTCAATAAAAATTCCTTCGCCGATAACCAGCGTTCATTACGATCCAGTTTCAGCGCGAGATGATAATGTTCACCACCGTTCTTATGTTTCTCCCGACAGCAACACCACTGAACAACTCTCCCTTTGCCTTGCAATTGAGAAAATGCGTACACAACTGCTGAGGCGAAATTTTCCCGGGTTGGAAATTTAGTAATATCTGCCTGGCTATATGTCACCAAATAAACACTGCGTAGGTCACTTCTAAGGAGAGAATCTTCGGATAACGATTTACCCGGCTCCTCTGAACTAGATTCATTACTTTCATAGCTTTTCAAAAGATCCATAGTGTTGGTGGTTACTAATTTCACTGAACAATGGCAAAACAAGTGGCCAGAACGACACGCGAGTTGTTTATATCACGACCGGCATGATCAATTTTTGGCTTGTTACATCTCTGCTAAATAAAACACTGACGTTAACGTACGCGTAACTTAGAGAACACCGACCGGTGTGTCTATCCACGGCTCCCGGGAAGTTCAAACTTTTTGAGTTCTGAGGAAATGGAAAAAAATTGGCTGACACAATCGTGGACAAAACGGTTAAGAAAACGTACCCTTCCAAGCGTTTTGACAAGTAAACAATCGAACGACCATATTTTCCCCGCCCCCCTCCCCCCAACTCAATGTTGTTTGGTGGGTCACGAACAGTTTCACGGCAATCAGCATTTCCCAAATCAACATTGTATAGGGGGAGGGGGGGAGGGAGAAGGAACTTGTAGAAATTCGAGGGGAGGAATAGGAAATAATTGTTTTTGGTAGGCCGCGTTCAGATTTCTTAACGAGAATTGTCCACGATTGTAAAACAGACAAATTGTTTAAAAACAGAGATCTAACCCTGCACAGAAACCCAGTCGGGTGATATGTAATTGGACATTGGGTACTAATTAACGTCCAGGAATATTGCCGTTAATTGGTTCTAATTCGCGGAGATAATGGTTGTAATTAATTTGTAACGCAAAGAGATGCATTATCTCATCACCTCGCCAGTTATACAATGGTTTTTATGGGCGCCATTGACTCGCAAAGAAAGGCGTATATTGCATATTTGGCGCGGCAGAAGATATTACCAGCTGTAGAGATACTGAAACAATGCAACATTTCACTTGCATCGGTATACAGAATTCGAGACGAGTTCATATCCGTGAAACAGACCGGTCCCGTTTTTACGCGCAGGCAAGTTGTACGCGCGTGACCAGAGAAAAATTATTCGCTGTTTGCGAGCGCTACGAAAAGAGGAAGGACATTTTTCTTCCAGTAGGATTAAGGAGCGGGCTGGTCTAAAGCCTAATGAAGTAAGCAGCAGGACCGTTTGGCGTTTTCTGCACAAGGAAGGCTACCACTTCCTGCAGGCGCGTAAAAAAGGCTTGATGTCCGAGGATGACATGCGTCAACGTGTTCACTTTGCAAAGAACATAAAAAATAACCACTCTCGGGATATTTGGTGCAATACGGTTGCTTTAAATTTGGATGGTGTCAGTTTCTATTATAAAAGAAATCTGGCGGATCAAGCTAGAACGCCACAAGGGAGAGTATGGAGGAGAGCATGCGAAGGGCTTATTCAGGGATGCACAGCTAAAGGATGCAAAGAGGGGAGTGGAGGTCGCGTTTTAAGATTAATGGTGGCCATTAGTTACGATAAAGGAGTAATTGAGTGTCATGCATATGATAATCTGGACAGCCGTTCATTTGCCTCTTTTGTTAATGGAAAATTTGATTCTATGTTTGCAAGAGCAGACAAGAATGGTTCTCGCATGTTTGTACAACTCAACGCACCGAACCAGAATTCTGCTCTTGTTAGAAGAGTACTTAAAATAAAAAGGGCAAAACAATTATGTATTCCGCCTCGCAGCCGTGACATAGATGCTATCGAGAATTTCCTTAATCTTGTTTAAAAAAAGCTGAGAAAACAGGCTGTAGAATTAAACATTACGCGTGAGACATTCGATGAATTTTCATCACGTGTAATTAGAACAATGTACAACTTTCCATCAGAGGTAATCGACAAGATTATAGACACTATGGGTGGCCGTATGGATCCCATTATTACTGGAAAAGGACAACGCACTAAGTATTAATACTTGTATTTAATATACATTTATTATTCTTGCAACTCAGGACACGAAGGCAGTCTTTTCTGACCAAGTAATAATCAGAAGATTACGTCACGCTAGTATTTTATTGTGTTACATAGTACAGCGTGCGTGACAGGCATGTCACAAACGTCAACAAATACATTCTACAAGAGAAAATGTGTCCATTTCTTGCCGTAACATCTACCTTTCTTCCGTTTGTTTACATATAACTCTTAATAACGCAAAATACTTTAATTGCATACGATTAACAAGAAGACATTTAGCACTTTCAACGATTAACAACGATTAACAGCAGTTTTGTATTAAAAGAAATGACTATCTATTCTTTTCAAGAGCATTCGGTGTTAACCGTTGAAAACCTGTGTTAATCGTTGTTTTATTTCACCATTGCCTTGAAACTGTCAAGTTAATCGTTACATGCCGAATTCTAGGTCTGGCTCGCCACAAATAAGCCGGCTTACAAAACATCGTGCACATGGCGGGATTTCTCTTTGCTGCTCCCGCGGGATTTGAAAATTGAAATAAAAAATTCTCCAACGCACATTCATCATTTCCGTTTCACGTTCATCTACTAAGCCATTTTTAATATACATGAGCGGACGCTTTCCTGTGCAGAAGATTGGAGTATCAGCAGTCAGGGAAATATCCTTTGCAAAATGAGTTTTTGGTGCGCGCTGAAATAGTTGTGATGCTTGTTGGAAAAGTGAACTGAAATCCCAAATTCCTTCAATAAAAATTCCTTCGCCGATAACCAGCGTTCATTACGATCCAGTTTCAGCGCGAGATGATAATGTTCACCACCGTTCTTATGTTTCTCCCGACAGCAACACCACTGAACAACTCTCCCTTTGCCTTGCAATTGAGAAAATGCGTACACAACTGCTGAGGCGAAATTTTCCCGGGTTGGAAATTTAGTAATATCTGCCTGGCTATATGTCACCAAATAAACACTGCGTAGGTCACTTCTAAGGAGAGAATCTTCGGATAACGATTTACCCGGCTCCTCTGAACTAGATTCATTACTTTCATAGCTTTTCAAAAGATCCATAGTGTTGGTGGTTACTAATTTCACTGAACAATGGCAAAACAAGTGGCCAGAACGACACGCGAGTTGTTTATATCACGACCGGCATGATCAATTTTTGGCTTGTTACATCTCTGCTAAATAAAACACTGACGTTAACGTACGCGTAACTTAGAGAACACCGACCGGTGTGTCTATCCACGGCTCCCGGGAAGTTCAAACTTTTTGAGTTCTGAGGAAATGGAAAAAAATTGGCTGACACAATCGTGGACAAAACGGTTAAGAAAACGTACCCTTCCAAGCGTTTTGACAAGTAAACAATCGAACGACCATATTTTCCCCGCCCCCCTCCCCCCAACTCAATGTTGTTTGGTGGGTCACGAACAGTTTCACGGCAATCAGCATTTCCCAAATCAACATTGTATAGGGGGAGGGGGGGAGGGAGAAGGAACTTGTAGAAATTCGAGGGGAGGAATAGGAAATAATTGTTTTTGGTAGGCCGCGTTCAGATTTCTTAACGAGAATTGTCCACGATTGTAAAACAGACAAATTGTTTAAAAACAGAGATCTAACCCTGCACAGAAACCCAGTCGGGTGATATGTAATTGGACATTGGGTACTAATTAACGTCCAGGAATATTGCCGTTAATTGGTTCTAATTCGCGGAGATAATGGTTGTAATTAATTTGTAACGCAAAGAGATGCATTATCTCATCACCTCGCCAGTTATACAATGGTTTTTATGGGCGCCATTGACTCGCAAAGAAAGGCGTATATTGCATATTTGGCGCGGCAGAAGATATTACCAGCTGTAGAGATACTGAAACAATGCAACATTTCACTTGCATCGGTATACAGAATTCGAGACGAGTTCATATCCGTGAAACAGACCGGTCCCGTTTATACGCGCAGGCAAGTTGTACGCGCGTGACCAGAGAAAAATTATTCGCTGTTTGCGAGCGCTACGAAAAGAGGAAGGACATTTTTCTTCCAGTAGGATTAAGGAGCGGGCTGGTCTAAAGCCTAATGAAGTAAGCAGCAGGACCGTTTGGCGTTTTCTGCACAAGGAAGGCTACCACTTCCTGCAGGCGCGTAAAAAAGGCTTGATGTCCGAGGATGACATGCGTCAACGTGTTCACTTTGCAAAGAACATAAAAAATAACCACTCTCGGGATATTTGGTGCAATACGGTTGCTTTAAATTTGGATGGTGTCAGTTTCTATTATAAAAGAAATCTGGCGGATCAAGCTAGAACGCCACAAGGGAGAGTATGGAGGAGAGCATGCGAAGGGCTTATTCAGGGATGCACAGCTAAAGGATGCAAAGAGGGGAGTGGAGGTCGCGTTTTAAGATTAATGGTGGCCATTAGTTACGATAAAGGAGTAATTGAGTGTCATGCATATGATAATCTGGACAGCCGTTCATTTGCCTCTTTTGTTAATGGAAAATTTGATTCTATGTTTGCAAGAGCAGACAAGAATGGTTCTCGCATGTTTGTACAACTCAACGCACCGAACCAGAATTCTGCTCTTGTTAGAAGAGTACTTAAAATAAAAAGGGCAAAACAATTATGTATTCCGCCTCGCAGCCGTGACATAGATGCTATCGAGAATTTCCTTAATCTTGTTTAAAAAAAGCTGAGAAAACAGGCTGTAGAATTAAACATTACGCGTGAGACATTCGATGAATTTTCATCACGTGTAATTAGAACAATGTACAACTTTCCATCAGAGGTAATCGACAAGATTATAGACACTATGGGTGGCCGTATGGATCCCATTATTACTGGAAAAGGACAACGCACTAAGTATTAATACTTGTATTTAATATACATTTATTATTCTTGCAACTCAGGACACGAAGGCAGTCTTTTCTGACCAAGTAATAATCAGAAGATTACGTCACGCTAGTATTTTATTGTGTTACATAGTACAGCGTGCGTGACAGGCATGTCACAAACGTCAACAAATACATTCTACAAGAGAAAATGTGTCCATTTCTTGCCGTAACATCTACCTTTCTTCCGTTTGTTTACATATAACTCTTAATAACGCAAAATACTTTAATTGCATACGATTAACAAGAAGACATTTAGCACTTTCAACGATTAACAACGATTAACAGCAGTTTTGTATTAAAAGAAATGACTATCTATTCTTTTCAAGAGCATTCGGTGTTAACCGTTGAAAACCTGTGTTAATCGTTGTTTTATTTCACCATTGCCTTGAAACTGTCAAGTTAATCGTTACATGCCGAATTCTAGGTCTGGCTCGCCACAAATAAGCCGGCTTACAAAACATCGTGCACATGGCGGGATTTCTCTTTGCTGCTCCCGCGGGATTTGAAAATTGAAATAAAAAATTCTCCAACGCACATTCATCATTTCCGTTTCACGTTCATCTACTAAGCCATTTTTAATATACATGAGCGGACGCTTTCCTGTGCAGAAGATTGGAGTATCAGCAGTCAGGGAAATATCCTTTGCAAAATGAGTTTTTGGTGCGCGCTGAAATAGTTGTGATGCTTGTTGGAAAAGTGAACTGAAATCCCAAATTCCTTCAATAAAAATTCCTTCGCCGATAACCAGCGTTCATTACGATCCAGTTTCAGCGCGAGATGATAATGTTCACCACCGTTCTTATGTTTCTCCCGACAGCAACACCACTGAACAACTCTCCCTTTGCCTTGCAATTGAGAAAATGCGTACACAACTGCTGAGGCGAAATTTTCCCGGGTTGGAAATTTAGTAATATCTGCCTGGCTATATGTCACCAAATAAACACTGCGTAGGTCACTTCTAAGGAGAGAATCTTCGGATAACGATTTACCCGGCTCCTCTGAACTAGATTCATTACTTTCATAGCTTTTCAAAAGATCCATAGTGTTGGTGGTTACTAATTTCACTGAACAATGGCAAAACAAGTGGCCAGAACGACACGCGAGTTGTTTATATCACGACCGGCATGATCAATTTTTGGCTTGTTACATCTCTGCTAAATAAAACACTGACGTTAACGTACGCGTAACTTAGAGAACACCGACCGGTGTGTCTATCCACGGCTCCCGGGAAGTTCAAACTTTTTGAGTTCTGAGGAAATGGAAAAAAATTGGCTGACACAATCGTGGACAAAACGGTTAAGAAAACGTACCCTTCCAAGCGTTTTGACAAGTAAACAATCGAACGACCATATTTTCCCCGCCCCCCTCCCCCCAACTCAATGTTGTTTGGTGGGTCACGAACAGTTTCACGGCAATCAGCATTTCCCAAATCAACATTGTATAGGGGGAGGGGGGGGAGGGAGAAGGAACTTGTAGAAATTCGAGGGGAGGAATAGGAAATAATTGTTTTTGGTAGGCCGCGTTCAGATTTCTTAACGAGAATTGTCCACGATTGTAAAACAGACAAATTGTTTAAAAACAGAGATCTAACCCTGCACAGAAACCCAGTCGGGTGATATGTAATTGGACATTGGGTACTAATTAACGTCCAGGAATATTGCCGTTAATTGGTTCTAATTCGCGGAGATAATGGTTGTAATTAATTTGTAACGCAAAGAGATGCATTATCTCATCACCTCGCCAGTTATACAATGGTTTTTATGGGCGCCATTGACTCGCAAAGAAAGGCGTATATTGCATATTTGGCGCGGCAGAAGATATTACCAGCTGTAGAGATACTGAAACAATGCAACATTTCACTTGCATCGGTATACAGAATTCGAGACGAGTTCATATCCGTGAAACAGACCGGTCCCGTTTATACGCGCAGGCAAGTTGTACGCGCGTGACCAGAGAAAAATTATTCGCTGTTTGCGAGCGCTACGAAAAGAGGAAGGACATTTTTCTTCCAGTAGGATTAAGGAGCGGGCTGGTCTAAAGCCTAATGAAGTAAGCAGCAGGACCGTTTGGCGTTTTCTGCACAAGGAAGGCTACCACTTCCTGCAGGCGCGTAAAAAAGGCTTGATGTCCGAGGATGACATGCGTCAACGTGTTCACTTTGCAAAGAACATAAAAAATAACCACTCTCGGGATATTTGGTGCAATACGGTTGCTTTAAATTTGGATGGTGTCAGTTTCTATTATAAAAGAAATCTGGCGGATCAAGCTAGAACGCCACAAGGGAGAGTATGGAGGAGAGCATGCGAAGGGCTTATTCAGGGATGCACAGCTAAAGGATGCAAAGAGGGGAGTGGAGGTCGCGTTTTAAGATTAATGGTGGCCATTAGTTACGATAAAGGAGTAATTGAGTGTCATGCATATGATAATCTGGACAGCCGTTCATTTGCCTCTTTTGTTAATGGAAAATTTGATTCTATGTTTGCAAGAGCAGACAAGAATGGTTCTCGCATGTTTGTACAACTCAACGCACCGAACCAGAATTCTGCTCTTGTTAGAAGAGTACTTAAAATAAAAAGGGCAAAACAATTATGTATTCCGCCTCGCAGCCGTGACATAGATGCTATCGAGAATTTCCTTAATCTTGTTTAAAAAAAGCTGAGAAAACAGGCTGTAGAATTAAACATTACGCGTGAGACATTCGATGAATTTTCATCACGTGTAATTAGAACAATGTACAACTTTCCATCAGAGGTAATCGACAAGATTATAGACACTATGGGTGGCCGTATGGATCCCATTATTACTGGAAAAGGACAACGCACTAAGTATTAATACTTGTATTTAATATACATTTATTATTCTTGCAACTCAGGACACGAAGGCAGTCTTTTCTGACCAAGTAATAATCAGAAGATTACGTCACGCTAGTATTTTATTGTGTTACATAGTACAGCGTGCGTGACAGGCATGTCACAAACGTCAACAAATACATTCTACAAGAGAAAATGTGTCCATTTCTTGCCGTAACATCTACCTTTCTTCCGTTTGTTTACATATAACTCTTAATAACGCAAAATACTTTAATTGCATACGATTAACAAGAAGACATTTAGCACTTTCAACGATTAACAACGATTAACAGCAGTTTTGTATTAAAAGAAATGACTATCTATTCTTTTCAAGAGCATTCGGTGTTAACCGTTGAAAACCTGTGTTAATCGTTGTTTTATTTCACCATTGCCTTGAAACTGTCAAGTTAATCGTTACATGCCGAATTCTAGGTCTGGCTCGCCACAAATAAGCCGGCTTACAAAACATCGTGCACATGGCGGGATTTCTCTTTGCTGCTCCCGCGGGATTTGAAAATTGAAATAAAAAATTCTCCAACGCACATTCATCATTTCCGTTTCACGTTCATCTACTAAGCCATTTTTAATATACATGAGCGGACGCTTTCCTGTGCAGAAGATTGGAGTATCAGCAGTCAGGGAAATATCCTTTGCAAAATGAGTTTTTGGTGCGCGCTGAAATAGTTGTGATGCTTGTTGGAAAAGTGAACTGAAATCCCAAATTCCTTCAATAAAAATTCCTTCGCCGATAACCAGCGTTCATTACGATCCAGTTTCAGCGCGAGATGATAATGTTCACCACCGTTCTTATGTTTCTCCCGACAGCAACACCACTGAACAACTCTCCCTTTGCCTTGCAATTGAGAAAATGCGTACACAACTGCTGAGGCGAAATTTTCCCGGGTTGGAAATTTAGTAATATCTGCCTGGCTATATGTCACCAAATAAACACTGCGTAGGTCACTTCTAAGGAGAGAATCTTCGGATAACGATTTACCCGGCTCCTCTGAACTAGATTCATTACTTTCATAGCTTTTCAAAAGATCCATAGTGTTGGTGGTTACTAATTTCACTGAACAATGGCAAAACAAGTGGCCAGAACGACACGCGAGTTGTTTATATCACGACCGGCATGATCAATTTTTGGCTTGTTACATCTCTGCTAAATAAAACACTGACGTTAACGTACGCGTAACTTAGAGAACACCGACCGGTGTGTCTATCCACGGCTCCCGGGAAGTTCAAACTTTTTGAGTTCTGAGGAAATGGAAAAAAATTGGCTGACACAATCGTGGACAAAACGGTTAAGAAAACGTACCCTTCCAAGCGTTTTGACAAGTAAA
>NW_028146238.1:0-17963 GCF_977016875.1 Pavona decussata
ACTTGCCTGCGCGTATAAACGGGACCGGTCTGTTTCACGGATATGAACTCGTCTCGAATTCTGTATACCGATGCAAGTGAAATGTTGCATTGTTTCAGTATCTCTACAGCTGGTAATATCTTCTGCCGCGCCAAATATGCAATATACGCCTTTCTTTGCGAGTCAATGGCGCCCATAAAAACCATTGTATAACTGGCGAGGTGATGAGATAATGCATCTCTTTGCGTTACAAATTAATTACAACCATTATCTCCGCGAATTAGAACCAATTAACGGCAATATTCCTGGACGTTAATTAGTACCCAATGTCCAATTACATATCACCCGACTGGGTTTCTGTGCAGGGTTAGATCTCTGTTTTTAAACAATTTGTCTGTTTTACAATCGTGGACAATTCTCGTTAAGAAATCTGAACGCGGCCTACCAAAAACAATTATTTCCTATTCCTCCCCTCGAATTTCTACAAGTTCCTTCTCCCTCCCCCCCTCCCCCTATACAATGTTGATTTGGGAAATGCTGATTGCCGTGAAACTGTTCGTGACCCACCAAACAACATTGAGTTGGGGGGAGGGGGGCGGGGAAAATATGGTCGTTCGATTGTTTACTTGTCAAAACGCTTGGAAGGGTACGTTTTCTTAACCGTTTTGTCCACGATTGTGTCAGCCAATTTTTTTCCATTTCCTCAGAACTCAAAAAGTTTGAACTTCCCGGGAGCCGTGGATAGACACACCGGTCGGTGTTCTCTAAGTTACGCGTACGTTAACGTCAGTGTTTTATTTAGCAGAGATGTAACAAGCCAAAAATTGATCATGCCGGTCGTGATATAAACAACTCGCGTGTCGTTCTGGCCACTTGTTTTGCCATTGTTCAGTGAAATTAGTAACCACCAACACTATGGATCTTTTGAAAAGCTATGAAAGTAATGAATCTAGTTCAGAGGAGCCGGGTAAATCGTTATCCGAAGATTCTCTCCTTAGAAGTGACCTACGCAGTGTTTATTTGGTGACATATAGCCAGGCAGATATTACTAAATTTCCAACCCGGGAAAATTTCGCCTCAGCAGTTGTGTACGCATTTTCTCAATTGCAAGGCAAAGGGAGAGTTGTTCAGTGGTGTTGCTGTCGGGAGAAACATAAGAACGGTGGTGAACATTATCATCTCGCGCTGAAACTGGATCGTAATGAACGCTGGTTATCGGCGAAGGAATTTTTATTGAAGGAATTTGGGATTTCAGTTCACTTTTCCAACAAGCATCACAACTATTTCAGCGCGCACCAAAAACTCATTTTGCAAAGGATATTTCCCTGACTGCTGATACTCCAATCTTCTGCACAGGAAAGCGTCCGCTCATGTATATTAAAAATGGCTTAGTAGATGAACGTGAAACGGAAATGATGAATGTGCGTTGGAGAATTTTTTATTTCAATTTTCAAATCCCGCGGGAGCAGCAAAGAGAAATCCCGCCATGTGCACGATGTTTTGTAAGCCGGCTTATTTGTGGCGAGCCAGACCTAGAATTCGGCATGTAACGATTAACTTGACAGTTTCAAGGCAATGGTGAAATAAAACAACGATTAACACAGGTTTTCAACGGTTAACACCGAATGCTCTTGAAAAGAATAGATAGTCATTTCTTTTAATACAAAACTGCTGTTAATCGTTGTTAATCGTTGAAAGTGCTAAATGTCTTCTTGTTAATCGTATGCAATTAAAGTATTTTGCGTTATTAAGAGTTATATGTAAACAAACGGAAGAAAGGTAGATGTTACGGCAAGAAATGGACACATTTTCTCTTGTAGAATGTATTTGTTGACGTTTGTGACATGCCTGTCACGCACGCTGTACTATGTAACACAATAAAATACTAGCGTGACGTAATCTTCTGATTATTACTTGGTCAGAAAAGACTGCCTTCGTGTCCTGAGTTGCAAGAATAATAAATGTATATTAAATACAAGTATTAATACTTAGTGCGTTGTCCTTTTCCAGTAATAATGGGATCCATACGGCCACCCATAGTGTCTATAATCTTGTCGATTACCTCTGATGGAAAGTTGTACATTGTTCTAATTACACGTGATGAAAATTCATCGAATGTCTCACGCGTAATGTTTAATTCTACAGCCTGTTTTCTCAGCTTTTTTTAAACAAGATTAAGGAAATTCTCGATAGCATCTATGTCACGGCTGCGAGGCGGAATACATAATTGTTTTGCCCTTTTTATTTTAAGTACTCTTCTAACAAGAGCAGAATTCTGGTTCGGTGCGTTGAGTTGTACAAACATGCGAGAACCATTCTTGTCTGCTCTTGCAAACATAGAATCAAATTTTCCATTAACAAAAGAGGCAAATGAACGGCTGTCCAGATTATCATATGCATGACACTCAATTACTCCTTTATCGTAACTAATGGCCACCATTAATCTTAAAACGCGACCTCCACTCCCCTCTTTGCATCCTTTAGCTGTGCATCCCTGAATAAGCCCTTCGCATGCTCTCCTCCATACTCTCCCTTGTGGCGTTCTAGCTTGATCCGCCAGATTTCTTTTATAATAGAAACTGACACCATCCAAATTTAAAGCAACCGTATTGCACCAAATATCCCGAGAGTGGTTATTTTTTATGTTCTTTGCAAAGTGAACACGTTGACGCATGTCATCCTCGGACATCAAGCCTTTTTTACGCGCCTGCAGGAAGTGGTAGCCTTCCTTGTGCAGAAAACGCCAAACGGTCCTGCTGCTTACTTCATTAGGCTTTAGACCAG
Source organism: Pavona decussata (assembly GCF_977016875.1). Classification (NCBI taxonomy): domain Eukaryota; kingdom Metazoa; phylum Cnidaria; class Anthozoa; order Scleractinia; family Agariciidae; genus Pavona; species Pavona decussata. The sequence goes on from NW_028146238.1 coordinate 2,764, forward strand.
CCCGCTCCTTAATCCTACTGGAAGAAAAATGTCCTTCCTCTTTTCGTAGCGCTCGCAAACAGCGAATAATTTTTCTCTGGTCACGCGCGTACAACTTGCCTGCGCGTATAAACGGGACCGGTCTGTTTCACGGATATGAACTCGTCTCGAATTCTGTATACCGATGCAAGTGAAATGTTGCATTGTTTCAGTATCTCTACAGCTGGTAATATCTTCTGCCGCGCCAAATATGCAATATACGCCTTTCTTTGCGAGTCAATGGCGCCCATAAAAACCATTGTATAACTGGCGAGGTGATGAGATAATGCATCTCTTTGCGTTACAAATTAATTACAACCATTATCTCCGCGAATTAGAACCAATTAACGGCAATATTCCTGGACGTTAATTAGTACCCAATGTCCAATTACATATCACCCGACTGGGTTTCTGTGCAGGGTTAGATCTCTGTTTTTAAACAATTTGTCTGTTTTACAATCGTGGACAATTCTCGTTAAGAAATCTGAACGCGGCCTACCAAAAACAATTATTTCCTATTCCTCCCCTCGAATTTCTACAAGTTCCTTCTCCCTCCCCCCCTCCCCCTATACAATGTTGATTTGGGAAATGCTGATTGCCGTGAAACTGTTCGTGACCCACCAAACAACATTGAGTTGGGGGGAGGGGGGCGGGGAAAATATGGTCGTTCGATTGTTTACTTGTCAAAACGCTTGGAAGGGTACGTTTTCTTAACCGTTTTGTCCACGATTGTGTCAGCCAATTTTTTTCCATTTCCTCAGAACTCAAAAAGTTTGAACTTCCCGGGAGCCGTGGATAGACACACCGGTCGGTGTTCTCTAAGTTACGCGTACGTTAACGTCAGTGTTTTATTTAGCAGAGATGTAACAAGCCAAAAATTGATCATGCCGGTCGTGATATAAACAACTCGCGTGTCGTTCTGGCCACTTGTTTTGCCATTGTTCAGTGAAATTAGTAACCACCAACACTATGGATCTTTTGAAAAGCTATGAAAGTAATGAATCTAGTTCAGAGGAGCCGGGTAAATCGTTATCCGAAGATTCTCTCCTTAGAAGTGACCTACGCAGTGTTTATTTGGTGACATATAGCCAGGCAGATATTACTAAATTTCCAACCCGGGAAAATTTCGCCTCAGCAGTTGTGTACGCATTTTCTCAATTGCAAGGCAAAGGGAGAGTTGTTCAGTGGTGTTGCTGTCGGGAGAAACATAAGAACGGTGGTGAACATTATCATCTCGCGCTGAAACTGGATCGTAATGAACGCTGGTTATCGGCGAAGGAATTTTTATTGAAGGAATTTGGGATTTCAGTTCACTTTTCCAACAAGCATCACAACTATTTCAGCGCGCACCAAAAACTCATTTTGCAAAGGATATTTCCCTGACTGCTGATACTCCAATCTTCTGCACAGGAAAGCGTCCGCTCATGTATATTAAAAATGGCTTAGTAGATGAACGTGAAACGGAAATGATGAATGTGCGTTGGAGAATTTTTTATTTCAATTTTCAAATCCCGCGGGAGCAGCAAAGAGAAATCCCGCCATGTGCACGATGTTTTGTAAGCCGGCTTATTTGTGGCGAGCCAGACCTAGAATTCGGCATGTAACGATTAACTTGACAGTTTCAAGGCAATGGTGAAATAAAACAACGATTAACACAGGTTTTCAACGGTTAACACCGAATGCTCTTGAAAAGAATAGATAGTCATTTCTTTTAATACAAAACTGCTGTTAATCGTTGTTAATCGTTGAAAGTGCTAAATGTCTTCTTGTTAATCGTATGCAATTAAAGTATTTTGCGTTATTAAGAGTTATATGTAAACAAACGGAAGAAAGGTAGATGTTACGGCAAGAAATGGACACATTTTCTCTTGTAGAATGTATTTGTTGACGTTTGTGACATGCCTGTCACGCACGCTGTACTATGTAACACAATAAAATACTAGCGTGACGTAATCTTCTGATTATTACTTGGTCAGAAAAGACTGCCTTCGTGTCCTGAGTTGCAAGAATAATAAATGTATATTAAATACAAGTATTAATACTTAGTGCGTTGTCCTTTTCCAGTAATAATGGGATCCATACGGCCACCCATAGTGTCTATAATCTTGTCGATTACCTCTGATGGAAAGTTGTACATTGTTCTAATTACACGTGATGAAAATTCATCGAATGTCTCACGCGTAATGTTTAATTCTACAGCCTGTTTTCTCAGCTTTTTTTAAACAAGATTAAGGAAATTCTCGATAGCATCTATGTCACGGCTGCGAGGCGGAATACATAATTGTTTTGCCCTTTTTATTTTAAGTACTCTTCTAACAAGAGCAGAATTCTGGTTCGGTGCGTTGAGTTGTACAAACATGCGAGAACCATTCTTGTCTGCTCTTGCAAACATAGAATCAAATTTTCCATTAACAAAAGAGGCAAATGAACGGCTGTCCAGATTATCATATGCATGACACTCAATTACTCCTTTATCGTAACTAATGGCCACCATTAATCTTAAAACGCGACCTCCACTCCCCTCTTTGCATCCTTTAGCTGTGCATCCCTGAATAAGCCCTTCGCATGCTCTCCTCCATACTCTCCCTTGTGGCGTTCTAGCTTGATCCGCCAGATTTCTTTTATAATAGAAACTGACACCATCCAAATTTAAAGCAACCGTATTGCACCAAATATCCCGAGAGTGGTTATTTTTTATGTTCTTTGCAAAGTGAACACGTTGACGCATGTCATCCTCGGACATCAAGCCTTTTTTACGCGCCTGCAGGAAGTGGTAGCCTTCCTTGTGCAGAAAACGCCAAACGGTCCTGCTGCTTACTTCATTAGGCTTTAGACCAGCCCGCTCCTTAATCCTACTGGAAGAAAAATGTCCTTCCTCTTTTCGTAGCGCTCGCAAACAGCGAATAATTTTTCTCTGGTCACGCGCGTACAACTTGCCTGCGCGTATAAACGGGACCGGTCTGTTTCACGGATATGAACTCGTCTCGAATTCTGTATACCGATGCAAGTGAAATGTTGCATTGTTTCAGTATCTCTACAGCTGGTAATATCTTCTGCCGCGCCAAATATGCAATATACGCCTTTCTTTGCGAGTCAATGGCGCCCATAAAAACCATTGTATAACTGGCGAGGTGATGAGATAATGCATCTCTTTGCGTTACAAATTAATTACAACCATTATCTCCGCGAATTAGAACCAATTAACGGCAATATTCCTGGACGTTAATTAGTACCCAATGTCCAATTACATATCACCCGACTGGGTTTCTGTGCAGGGTTAGATCTCTGTTTTTAAACAATTTGTCTGTTTTACAATCGTGGACAATTCTCGTTAAGAAATCTGAACGCGGCCTACCAAAAACAATTATTTCCTATTCCTCCCCTCGAATTTCTACAAGTTCCTTCTCCCTCCCCCCCTCCCCCTATACAATGTTGATTTGGGAAATGCTGATTGCCGTGAAACTGTTCGTGACCCACCAAACAACATTGAGTTGGGGGGAGGGGGGCGGGGAAAATATGGTCGTTCGATTGTTTACTTGTCAAAACGCTTGGAAGGGTACGTTTTCTTAACCGTTTTGTCCACGATTGTGTCAGCCAATTTTTTTCCATTTCCTCAGAACTCAAAAAGTTTGAACTTCCCGGGAGCCGTGGATAGACACACCGGTCGGTGTTCTCTAAGTTACGCGTACGTTAACGTCAGTGTTTTATTTAGCAGAGATGTAACAAGCCAAAAATTGATCATGCCGGTCGTGATATAAACAACTCGCGTGTCGTTCTGGCCACTTGTTTTGCCATTGTTCAGTGAAATTAGTAACCACCAACACTATGGATCTTTTGAAAAGCTATGAAAGTAATGAATCTAGTTCAGAGGAGCCGGGTAAATCGTTATCCGAAGATTCTCTCCTTAGAAGTGACCTACGCAGTGTTTATTTGGTGACATATAGCCAGGCAGATATTACTAAATTTCCAACCCGGGAAAATTTCGCCTCAGCAGTTGTGTACGCATTTTCTCAATTGCAAGGCAAAGGGAGAGTTGTTCAGTGGTGTTGCTGTCGGGAGAAACATAAGAACGGTGGTGAACATTATCATCTCGCGCTGAAACTGGATCGTAATGAACGCTGGTTATCGGCGAAGGAATTTTTATTGAAGGAATTTGGGATTTCAGTTCACTTTTCCAACAAGCATCACAACTATTTCAGCGCGCACCAAAAACTCATTTTGCAAAGGATATTTCCCTGACTGCTGATACTCCAATCTTCTGCACAGGAAAGCGTCCGCTCATGTATATTAAAAATGGCTTAGTAGATGAACGTGAAACGGAAATGATGAATGTGCGTTGGAGAATTTTTTATTTCAATTTTCAAATCCCGCGGGAGCAGCAAAGAGAAATCCCGCCATGTGCACGATGTTTTGTAAGCCGGCTTATTTGTGGCGAGCCAGACCTAGAATTCGGCATGTAACGATTAACTTGACAGTTTCAAGGCAATGGTGAAATAAAACAACGATTAACACAGGTTTTCAACGGTTAACACCGAATGCTCTTGAAAAGAATAGATAGTCATTTCTTTTAATACAAAACTGCTGTTAATCGTTGTTAATCGTTGAAAGTGCTAAATGTCTTCTTGTTAATCGTATGCAATTAAAGTATTTTGCGTTATTAAGAGTTATATGTAAACAAACGGAAGAAAGGTAGATGTTACGGCAAGAAATGGACACATTTTCTCTTGTAGAATGTATTTGTTGACGTTTGTGACATGCCTGTCACGCACGCTGTACTATGTAACACAATAAAATACTAGCGTGACGTAATCTTCTGATTATTACTTGGTCAGAAAAGACTGCCTTCGTGTCCTGAGTTGCAAGAATAATAAATGTATATTAAATACAAGTATTAATACTTAGTGCGTTGTCCTTTTCCAGTAATAATGGGATCCATACGGCCACCCATAGTGTCTATAATCTTGTCGATTACCTCTGATGGAAAGTTGTACATTGTTCTAATTACACGTGATGAAAATTCATCGAATGTCTCACGCGTAATGTTTAATTCTACAGCCTGTTTTCTCAGCTTTTTTTAAACAAGATTAAGGAAATTCTCGATAGCATCTATGTCACGGCTGCGAGGCGGAATACATAATTGTTTTGCCCTTTTTATTTTAAGTACTCTTCTAACAAGAGCAGAATTCTGGTTCGGTGCGTTGAGTTGTACAAACATGCGAGAACCATTCTTGTCTGCTCTTGCAAACATAGAATCAAATTTTCCATTAACAAAAGAGGCAAATGAACGGCTGTCCAGATTATCATATGCATGACACTCAATTACTCCTTTATCGTAACTAATGGCCACCATTAATCTTAAAACGCGACCTCCACTCCCCTCTTTGCATCCTTTAGCTGTGCATCCCTGAATAAGCCCTTCGCATGCTCTCCTCCATACTCTCCCTTGTGGCGTTCTAGCTTGATCCGCCAGATTTCTTTTATAATAGAAACTGACACCATCCAAATTTAAAGCAACCGTATTGCACCAAATATCCCGAGAGTGGTTATTTTTTATGTTCTTTGCAAAGTGAACACGTTGACGCATGTCATCCTCGGACATCAAGCCTTTTTTACGCGCCTGCAGGAAGTGGTAGCCTTCCTTGTGCAGAAAACGCCAAACGGTCCTGCTGCTTACTTCATTAGGCTTTAGACCAGCCCGCTCCTTAATCCTACTGGAAGAAAAATGTCCTTCCTCTTTTCGTAGCGCTCGCAAACAGCGAATAATTTTTCTCTGGTCACGCGCGTACAACTTGCCTGCGCGTATAAACGGGACCGGTCTGTTTCACGGATATGAACTCGTCTCGAATTCTGTATACCGATGCAAGTGAAATGTTGCATTGTTTCAGTATCTCTACAGCTGGTAATATCTTCTGCCGCGCCAAATATGCAATATACGCCTTTCTTTGCGAGTCAATGGCGCCCATAAAAACCATTGTATAACTGGCGAGGTGATGAGATAATGCATCTCTTTGCGTTACAAATTAATTACAACCATTATCTCCGCGAATTAGAACCAATTAACGGCAATATTCCTGGACGTTAATTAGTACCCAATGTCCAATTACATATCACCCGACTGGGTTTCTGTGCAGGGTTAGATCTCTGTTTTTAAACAATTTGTCTGTTTTACAATCGTGGACAATTCTCGTTAAGAAATCTGAACGCGGCCTACCAAAAACAATTATTTCCTATTCCTCCCCTCGAATTTCTACAAGTTCCTTCTCCCTCTCCCCCCTCCCCCTATACAATGTTGATTTGGGAAATGCTGATTGCCGTGAAACTGTTCGTGACCCACCAAACAACATTGAGTTGGGGGGAGGGGGGCGGGGAAAATATGGTCGTTCGATTGTTTACTTGTCAAAACGCTTGGAAGGGTACGTTTTCTTAACCGTTTTGTCCACGATTGTGTCAGCCAATTTTTTTCCATTTCCTCAGAACTCAAAAAGTTTGAACTTCCCGGGAGCCGTGGATAGACACACCGGTCGGTGTTCTCTAAGTTACGCGTACGTTAACGTCAGTGTTTTATTTAGCAGAGATGTAACAAGCCAAAAATTGATCATGCCGGTCGTGATATAAACAACTCGCGTGTCGTTCTGGCCACTTGTTTTGCCATTGTTCAGTGAAATTAGTAACCACCAACACTATGGATCTTTTGAAAAGCTATGAAAGTAATGAATCTAGTTCAGAGGAGCCGGGTAAATCGTTATCCGAAGATTCTCTCCTTAGAAGTGACCTACGCAGTGTTTATTTGGTGACATATAGCCAGGCAGATATTACTAAATTTCCAACCCGGGAAAATTTCGCCTCAGCAGTTGTGTACGCATTTTCTCAATTGCAAGGCAAAGGGAGAGTTGTTCAGTGGTGTTGCTGTCGGGAGAAACATAAGAACGGTGGTGAACATTATCATCTCGCGCTGAAACTGGATCGTAATGAACGCTGGTTATCGGCGAAGGAATTTTTATTGAAGGAATTTGGGATTTCAGTTCACTTTTCCAACAAGCATCACAACTATTTCAGCGCGCACCAAAAACTCATTTTGCAAAGGATATTTCCCTGACTGCTGATACTCCAATCTTCTGCACAGGAAAGCGTCCGCTCATGTATATTAAAAATGGCTTAGTAGATGAACGTGAAACGGAAATGATGAATGTGCGTTGGAGAATTTTTTATTTCAATTTTCAAATCCCGCGGGAGCAGCAAAGAGAAATCCCGCCATGTGCACGATGTTTTGTAAGCCGGCTTATTTGTGGCGAGCCAGACCTAGAATTCGGCATGTAACGATTAACTTGACAGTTTCAAGGCAATGGTGAAATAAAACAACGATTAACACAGGTTTTCAACGGTTAACACCGAATGCTCTTGAAAAGAATAGATAGTCATTTCTTTTAATACAAAACTGCTGTTAATCGTTGTTAATCGTTGAAAGTGCTAAATGTCTTCTTGTTAATCGTATGCAATTAAAGTATTTTGCGTTATTAAGAGTTATATGTAAACAAACGGAAGAAAGGTAGATGTTACGGCAAGAAATGGACACATTTTCTCTTGTAGAATGTATTTGTTGACGTTTGTGACATGCCTGTCACGCACGCTGTACTATGTAACACAATAAAATACTAGCGTGACGTAATCTTCTGATTATTACTTGGTCAGAAAAGACTGCCTTCGTGTCCTGAGTTGCAAGAATAATAAATGTATATTAAATACAAGTATTAATACTTAGTGCGTTGTCCTTTTCCAGTAATAATGGGATCCATACGGCCACCCATAGTGTCTATAATCTTGTCGATTACCTCTGATGGAAAGTTGTACATTGTTCTAATTACACGTGATGAAAATTCATCGAATGTCTCACGCGTAATGTTTAATTCTACAGCCTGTTTTCTCAGCTTTTTTTAAACAAGATTAAGGAAATTCTCGATAGCATCTATGTCACGGCTGCGAGGCGGAATACATAATTGTTTTGCCCTTTTTATTTTAAGTACTCTTCTAACAAGAGCAGAATTCTGGTTCGGTGCGTTGAGTTGTACAAACATGCGAGAACCATTCTTGTCTGCTCTTGCAAACATAGAATCAAATTTTCCATTAACAAAAGAGGCAAATGAACGGCTGTCCAGATTATCATATGCATGACACTCAATTACTCCTTTATCGTAACTAATGGCCACCATTAATCTTAAAACGCGACCTCCACTCCCCTCTTTGCATCCTTTAGCTGTGCATCCCTGAATAAGCCCTTCGCATGCTCTCCTCCATACTCTCCCTTGTGGCGTTCTAGCTTGATCCGCCAGATTTCTTTTATAATAGAAACTGACACCATCCAAATTTAAAGCAACCGTATTGCACCAAATATCCCGAGAGTGGTTATTTTTTATGTTCTTTGCAAAGTGAACACGTTGACGCATGTCATCCTCGGACATCAAGCCTTTTTTACGCGCCTGCAGGAAGTGGTAGCCTTCCTTGTGCAGAAAACGCCAAACGGTCCTGCTGCTTACTTCATTAGGCTTTAGACCAGCCCGCTCCTTAATCCTACTGGAAGAAAAATGTCCTTCCTCTTTTCGTAGCGCTCGCAAACAGCGAATAATTTTTCTCTGGTCACGCGCGTACAACTTGCCTGCGCGTATAAACGGGACCGGTCTGTTTCACGGATATGAACTCGTCTCGAATTCTGTATACCGATGCAAGTGAAATGTTGCATTGTTTCAGTATCTCTACAGCTGGTAATATCTTCTGCCGCGCCAAATATGCAATATACGCCTTTCTTTGCGAGTCAATGGCGCCCATAAAAACCATTGTATAACTGGCGAGGTGATGAGATAATGCATCTCTTTGCGTTACAAATTAATTACAACCATTATCTCCGCGAATTAGAACCAATTAACGGCAATATTCCTGGACGTTAATTAGTACCCAATGTCCAATTACATATCACCCGACTGGGTTTCTGTGCAGGGTTAGATCTCTGTTTTTAAACAATTTGTCTGTTTTACAATCGTGGACAATTCTCGTTAAGAAATCTGAACGCGGCCTACCAAAAACAATTATTTCCTATTCCTCCCCTCGAATTTCTACAAGTTCCTTCTCCCTCCCCCCCTCCCCCTATACAATGTTGATTTGGGAAATGCTGATTGCCGTGAAACTGTTCGTGACCCACCAAACAACATTGAGTTGGGGGGAGGGGGGCGGGGAAAATATGGTCGTTCGATTGTTTACTTGTCAAAACGCTTGGAAGGGTACGTTTTCTTAACCGTTTTGTCCACGATTGTGTCAGCCAATTTTTTTCCATTTCCTCAGAACTCAAAAAGTTTGAACTTCCCGGGAGCCGTGGATAGACACACCGGTCGGTGTTCTCTAAGTTACGCGTACGTTAACGTCAGTGTTTTATTTAGCAGAGATGTAACAAGCCAAAAATTGATCATGCCGGTCGTGATATAAACAACTCGCGTGTCGTTCTGGCCACTTGTTTTGCCATTGTTCAGTGAAATTAGTAACCACCAACACTATGGATCTTTTGAAAAGCTATGAAAGTAATGAATCTAGTTCAGAGGAGCCGGGTAAATCGTTATCCGAAGATTCTCTCCTTAGAAGTGACCTACGCAGTGTTTATTTGGTGACATATAGCCAGGCAGATATTACTAAATTTCCAACCCGGGAAAATTTCGCCTCAGCAGTTGTGTACGCATTTTCTCAATTGCAAGGCAAAGGGAGAGTTGTTCAGTGGTGTTGCTGTCGGGAGAAACATAAGAACGGTGGTGAACATTATCATCTCGCGCTGAAACTGGATCGTAATGAACGCTGGTTATCGGCGAAGGAATTTTTATTGAAGGAATTTGGGATTTCAGTTCACTTTTCCAACAAGCATCACAACTATTTCAGCGCGCACCAAAAACTCATTTTGCAAAGGATATTTCCCTGACTGCTGATACTCCAATCTTCTGCACAGGAAAGCGTCCGCTCATGTATATTAAAAATGGCTTAGTAGATGAACGTGAAACGGAAATGATGAATGTGCGTTGGAGAATTTTTTATTTCAATTTTCAAATCCCGCGGGAGCAGCAAAGAGAAATCCCGCCATGTGCACGATGTTTTGTAAGCCGGCTTATTTGTGGCGAGCCAGACCTAGAATTCGGCATGTAACGATTAACTTGACAGTTTCAAGGCAATGGTGAAATAAAACAACGATTAACACAGGTTTTCAACGGTTAACACCGAATGCTCTTGAAAAGAATAGATAGTCATTTCTTTTAATACAAAACTGCTGTTAATCGTTGTTAATCGTTGAAAGTGCTAAATGTCTTCTTGTTAATCGTATGCAATTAAAGTATTTTGCGTTATTAAGAGTTATATGTAAACAAACGGAAGAAAGGTAGATGTTACGGCAAGAAATGGACACATTTTCTCTTGTAGAATGTATTTGTTGACGTTTGTGACATGCCTGTCACGCACGCTGTACTATGTAACACAATAAAATACTAGCGTGACGTAATCTTCTGATTATTACTTGGTCAGAAAAGACTGCCTTCGTGTCCTGAGTTGCAAGAATAATAAATGTATATTAAATACAAGTATTAATACTTAGTGCGTTGTCCTTTTCCAGTAATAATGGGATCCATACGGCCACCCATAGTGTCTATAATCTTGTCGATTACCTCTGATGGAAAGTTGTACATTGTTCTAATTACACGTGATGAAAATTCATCGAATGTCTCACGCGTAATGTTTAATTCTACAGCCTGTTTTCTCAGCTTTTTTTAAACAAGATTAAGGAAATTCTCGATAGCATCTATGTCACGGCTGCGAGGCGGAATACATAATTGTTTTGCCCTTTTTATTTTAAGTACTCTTCTAACAAGAGCAGAATTCTGGTTCGGTGCGTTGAGTTGTACAAACATGCGAGAACCATTCTTGTCTGCTCTTGCAAACATAGAATCAAATTTTCCATTAACAAAAGAGGCAAATGAACGGCTGTCCAGATTATCATATGCATGACACTCAATTACTCCTTTATCGTAACTAATGGCCACCATTAATCTTAAAACGCGACCTCCACTCCCCTCTTTGCATCCTTTAGCTGTGCATCCCTGAATAAGCCCTTCGCATGCTCTCCTCCATACTCTCCCTTGTGGCGTTCTAGCTTGATCCGCCAGATTTCTTTTATAATAGAAACTGACACCATCCAAATTTAAAGCAACCGTATTGCACCAAATATCCCGAGAGTGGTTATTTTTTATGTTCTTTGCAAAGTGAACACGTTGACGCATGTCATCCTCGGACATCAAGCCTTTTTTACGCGCCTGCAGGAAGTGGTAGCCTTCCTTGTGCAGAAAACGCCAAACGGTCCTGCTGCTTACTTCATTAGGCTTTAGACCAGCCCGCTCCTTAATCCTACTGGAAGAAAAATGTCCTTCCTCTTTTCGTAGCGCTCGCAAACAGCGAATAATTTTTCTCTGGTCACGCGCGTACAACTTGCCTGCGCGTATAAACGGGACCGGTCTGTTTCACGGATATGAACTCGTCTCGAATTCTGTATACCGATGCAAGTGAAATGTTGCATTGTTTCAGTATCTCTACAGCTGGTAATATCTTCTGCCGCGCCAAATATGCAATATACGCCTTTCTTTGCGAGTCAATGGCGCCCATAAAAACCATTGTATAACTGGCGAGGTGATGAGATAATGCATCTCTTTGCGTTACAAATTAATTACAACCATTATCTCCGCGAATTAGAACCAATTAACGGCAATATTCCTGGACGTTAATTAGTACCCAATGTCCAATTACATATCACCCGACTGGGTTTCTGTGCAGGGTTAGATCTCTGTTTTTAAACAATTTGTCTGTTTTACAATCGTGGACAATTCTCGTTAAGAAATCTGAACGCGGCCTACCAAAAACAATTATTTCCTATTCCTCCCCTCGAATTTCTACAAGTTCCTTCTCCCTCCCCCCCTCCCCCTATACAATGTTGATTTGGGAAATGCTGATTGCCGTGAAACTGTTCGTGACCCACCAAACAACATTGAGTTGGGGGGAGGGGGGCGGGGAAAATATGGTCGTTCGATTGTTTACTTGTCAAAACGCTTGGAAGGGTACGTTTTCTTAACCGTTTTGTCCACGATTGTGTCAGCCAATTTTTTTCCATTTCCTCAGAACTCAAAAAGTTTGAACTTCCCGGGAGCCGTGGATAGACACACCGGTCGGTGTTCTCTAAGTTACGCGTACGTTAACGTCAGTGTTTTATTTAGCAGAGATGTAACAAGCCAAAAATTGATCATGCCGGTCGTGATATAAACAACTCGCGTGTCGTTCTGGCCACTTGTTTTGCCATTGTTCAGTGAAATTAGTAACCACCAACACTATGGATCTTTTGAAAAGCTATGAAAGTAATGAATCTAGTTCAGAGGAGCCGGGTAAATCGTTATCCGAAGATTCTCTCCTTAGAAGTGACCTACGCAGTGTTTATTTGGTGACATATAGCCAGGCAGATATTACTAAATTTCCAACCCGGGAAAATTTCGCCTCAGCAGTTGTGTACGCATTTTCTCAATTGCAAGGCAAAGGGAGAGTTGTTCAGTGGTGTTGCTGTCGGGAGAAACATAAGAACGGTGGTGAACATTATCATCTCGCGCTGAAACTGGATCGTAATGAACGCTGGTTATCGGCGAAGGAATTTTTATTGAAGGAATTTGGGATTTCAGTTCACTTTTCCAACAAGCATCACAACTATTTCAGCGCGCACCAAAAACTCATTTTGCAAAGGATATTTCCCTGACTGCTGATACTCCAATCTTCTGCACAGGAAAGCGTCCGCTCATGTATATTAAAAATGGCTTAGTAGATGAACGTGAAACGGAAATGATGAATGTGCGTTGGAGAATTTTTTATTTCAATTTTCAAATCCCGCGGGAGCAGCAAAGAGAAATCCCGCCATGTGCACGATGTTTTGTAAGCCGGCTTATTTGTGGCGAGCCAGACCTAGAATTCGGCATGTAACGATTAACTTGACAGTTTCAAGGCAATGGTGAAATAAAACAACGATTAACACAGGTTTTCAACGGTTAACACCGAATGCTCTTGAAAAGAATAGATAGTCATTTCTTTTAATACAAAACTGCTGTTAATCGTTGTTAATCGTTGAAAGTGCTAAATGTCTTCTTGTTAATCGTATGCAATTAAAGTATTTTGCGTTATTAAGAGTTATATGTAAACAAACGGAAGAAAGGTAGATGTTACGGCAAGAAATGGACACATTTTCTCTTGTAGAATGTATTTGTTGACGTTTGTGACATGCCTGTCACGCACGCTGTACTATGTAACACAATAAAATACTAGCGTGACGTAATCTTCTGATTATTACTTGGTCAGAAAAGACTGCCTTCGTGTCCTGAGTTGCAAGAATAATAAATGTATATTAAATACAAGTATTAATACTTAGTGCGTTGTCCTTTTCCAGTAATAATGGGATCCATACGGCCACCCATAGTGTCTATAATCTTGTCGATTACCTCTGATGGAAAGTTGTACATTGTTCTAATTACACGTGATGAAAATTCATCGAATGTCTCACGCGTAATGTTTAATTCTACAGCCTGTTTTCTCAGCTTTTTTTAAACAAGATTAAGGAAATTCTCGATAGCATCTATGTCACGGCTGCGAGGCGGAATACATAATTGTTTTGCCCTTTTTATTTTAAGTACTCTTCTAACAAGAGCAGAATTCTGGTTCGGTGCGTTGAGTTGTACAAACATGCGAGAACCATTCTTGTCTGCTCTTGCAAACATAGAATCAAATTTTCCATTAACAAAAGAGGCAAATGAACGGCTGTCCAGATTATCATATGCATGACACTCAATTACTCCTTTATCGTAACTAATGGCCACCATTAATCTTAAAACGCGACCTCCACTCCCCTCTTTGCATCCTTTAGCTGTGCATCCCTGAATAAGCCCTTCGCATGCTCTCCTCCATACTCTCCCTTGTGGCGTTCTAGCTTGATCCGCCAGATTTCTTTTATAATAGAAACTGACACCATCCAAATTTAAAGCAACCGTATTGCACCAAATATCCCGAGAGTGGTTATTTTTTATGTTCTTTGCAAAGTGAACACGTTGACGCATGTCATCCTCGGACATCAAGCCTTTTTTACGCGCCTGCAGGAAGTGGTAGCCTTCCTTGTGCAGAAAACGCCAAACGGTCCTGCTGCTTACTTCATTAGGCTTTAGACCAGCCCGCTCCTTAATCCTACTGGAAGAAAAATGTCCTTCCTCTTTTCGTAGCGCTCGCAAACAGCGAATAATTTTTCTCTGGTCACGCGCGTACAACTTGCCTGCGCGTATAAACGGGACCGGTCTGTTTCACGGATATGAACTCGTCTCGAATTCTGTATACCGATGCAAGTGAAATGTTGCATTGTTTCAGTATCTCTACAGCTGGTAATATCTTCTGCCGCGCCAAATATGCAATATACGCCTTTCTTTGCGAGTCAATGGCGCCCATAAAAACCATTGTATAACTGGCGAGGTGATGAGATAATGCATCTCTTTGCGTTACAAATTAATTACAACCATTATCTCCGCGAATTAGAACCAATTAACGGCAATATTCCTGGACGTTAATTAGTACCCAATGTCCAATTACATATCACCCGACTGGGTTTCTGTGCAGGGTTAGATCTCTGTTTTTAAACAATTTGTCTGTTTTACAATCGTGGACAATTCTCGTTAAGAAATCTGAACGCGGCCTACCAAAAACAATTATTTCCTATTCCTCCCCTCGAATTTCTACAAGTTCCTTCTCCCTCCCCCCCTCCCCCTATACAATGTTGATTTGGGAAATGCTGATTGCCGTGAAACTGTTCGTGACCCACCAAACAACATTGAGTTGGGGGGAGGGGGGCGGGGAAAATATGGTCGTTCGATTGTTTACTTGTCAAAACGCTTGGAAGGGTACGTTTTCTTAACCGTTTTGTCCACGATTGTGTCAGCCAATTTTTTTCCATTTCCTCAGAACTCAAAAAGTTTGAACTTCCCGGGAGCCGTGGATAGACACACCGGTCGGTGTTCTCTAAGTTACGCGTACGTTAACGTCAGTGTTTTATTTAGCAGAGATGTAACAAGCCAAAAATTGATCATGCCGGTCGTGATATA
>NW_028146239.1:0-15055 GCF_977016875.1 Pavona decussata
CTTTTCTATTACTTTATAGGGATTCACGCCCTGGCATCAAAAATGAGTCTTTTCCAGTCACATGTCATACTAGTTAATGATTAACCAGCACGCTAAGTAAAAATAAGGGCTGTTGATTGCAAGAACGATATCTTACTAACGAGAAATAGCTTTTCTTTTAACTGAAATGGCCCAAAATTTGATTTCTCTGAACAATTCAACTTAAAATGAGAAAAAAACATCATTTTGACAACCACTCGTCATATAATTAGTTTTGACAAATGCGAGTATCTCGAGCGACGGGCTAAGCAAAATATCCACGCAATTCTAGAAAATAACAAAGGCATTCGCAGAAAGTCTGATTGTGTTGATTAGCTAGGTAAATTTACGGTATTTAACTGAAAGGAAGTTTTCTCGCAAAGAGGTGCGAAGATAACAAGACAAGTTAAGCGATTATTCTTGAAACGAACAAGTTCACAGCTAGAATAATCAATGACATCGCTAATTCGAAAATGTTTCGTTCTCGCTCTGAAGCAAACACGACAGTGAAAAGAAACAACATAGTAACAACTGGAGTAAACCAGTTTATTTAAGTCGACTGTGCATTTTAGGGGGCCCCTGACACTGAACAAAGTTCACTGAATCTAGTAAACACAAGAACAGTACACTGAACAGCAGACGAAAAAAAATGCCGGTAGAACTGAACATCGTCGTAACTAAACATTTTGATTACTTAGCGATATGTGAAAGAGAAATACCAACATTAACTGAATAAAACATGATTGTTCAACACTTACTGAGACCTTTAAGTTGTCTTCCTGTCAGGTCCATTCGCTCCTCAGCAAAGTCACAAGCGATACCTTTCCATCGATCACCTGAATCGCTCATCCACTGACCGCGCGCACATCGCAAAGACGGCCTGAAAGTCAAAGTCCTCATCCTGTCACTAAAACAACAATAATAAACAAAATAATAGTGACATGTTGTCGCCGAAACGTCATGTTTTAATCTCGCTCCTTTCTTTTTATTTTGAAATAATGGCAACCACCTGACACAAGGTACCCCATGCACCGAAGGTCCCTTATGTAGGGGGGATGACTTTTGCACTCAGTACGATAACTTGTCGCTCACGACAAGACAGTGAGGGAGGTGAACTGTCGACCCCTAAGCCGAATATTAAGACAGCCCCTTTCGCCACTAGCGCTCACATCCAACTTCAAGACATAACGTACATCCATATATAACATGGACAGGTGTCTTCCACGTGGTACGTGTTGAGGTTTGCATTTCAGGAGCATGCGTACTGCTAAAACTCATATAACGAATAGATAAATACCTCGTTGTTTATTTCAACAAAATGATCAGGCAATGATCAAAAATATGAAAAGCTAGGGGGAAAAAACACACTTGTGATTAGTCTATAAAGTCACTTAACGACAAGGGAATCTTTTCACTATATTAATTTTGTTTAAAAAAAAAAACGCTCAATGTTTGTGATTGTTCATTCTACCCAAGCCTTGGCATCCGTACAGATCGACGTTGTAGTTCATTTTTTTTTTTATCTCAGTTAACCCTTTAACCTCTAATATCAGAG
Source organism: Pavona decussata (assembly GCF_977016875.1). Classification (NCBI taxonomy): domain Eukaryota; kingdom Metazoa; phylum Cnidaria; class Anthozoa; order Scleractinia; family Agariciidae; genus Pavona; species Pavona decussata. The sequence continues at coordinate 1,574 of NW_028146239.1, forward strand.
ACAAAATTCTCCTATCTTGTCCCGTTACTTTTCTTATAAAAGTACTGTGGAGAAGTTATTAAAATATCAAGAAAATTCACCTTGGGCGATCATATCCTTAATTCTCATAACTTTATGGGTTGAATAAGCATGGATATTACAAGGAGAAATTTGATGCTGATCACTGTTAGGGCTTAAAAGGTTAAGGTGGTCTTTCACCCAAAGAGTTAATTTGTTTGGTAAAAGTTTCCGGCAAAGTTCTTTTCTATTACTTTATAGGGATTCACGCCCTGGCATCAAAAATGAGTCTTTTCCAGTCACATGTCATACTAGTTAATGATTAACCAGCACGCTAAGTAAAAATAAGGGCTGTTGATTGCAAGAACGATATCTTACTAACGAGAAATAGCTTTTCTTTTAACTGAAATGGCCCAAAATTTGATTTCTCTGAACAATTCAACTTAAAATGAGAAAAAAACATCATTTTGACAACCACTCGTCATATAATTAGTTTTGACAAATGCGAGTATCTCGAGCGACGGGCTAAGCAAAATATCCACGCAATTCTAGAAAATAACAAAGGCATTCGCAGAAAGTCTGATTGTGTTGATTAGCTAGGTAAATTTACGGTATTTAACTGAAAGGAAGTTTTCTCGCAAAGAGGTGCGAAGATAACAAGACAAGTTAAGCGATTATTCTTGAAACGAACAAGTTCACAGCTAGAATAATCAATGACATCGCTAATTCGAAAATGTTTCGTTCTCGCTCTGAAGCAAACACGACAGTGAAAAGAAACAACATAGTAACAACTGGAGTAAACCAGTTTATTTAAGTCGACTGTGCATTTTAGGGGGCCCCTGACACTGAACAAAGTTCACTGAATCTAGTAAACACAAGAACAGTACACTGAACAGCAGACGAAAAAAAATGCCGGTAGAACTGAACATCGTCGTAACTAAACATTTTGATTACTTAGCGATATGTGAAAGAGAAATACCAACATTAACTGAATAAAACATGATTGTTCAACACTTACTGAGACCTTTAAGTTGTCTTCCTGTCAGGTCCATTCGCTCCTCAGCAAAGTCACAAGCGATACCTTTCCATCGATCACCTGAATCGCTCATCCACTGACCGCGCGCACATCGCAAAGACGGCCTGAAAGTCAAAGTCCTCATCCTGTCACTAAAACAACAATAATAAACAAAATAATAGTGACATGTTGTCGCCGAAACGTCATGTTTTAATCTCGCTCCTTTCTTTTTATTTTGAAATAATGGCAACCACCTGACACAAGGTACCCCATGCACCGAAGGTCCCTTATGTAGGGGGGATGACTTTTGCACTCAGTACGATAACTTGTCGCTCACGACAAGACAGTGAGGGAGGTGAACTGTCGACCCCTAAGCCGAATATTAAGACAGCCCCTTTCGCCACTAGCGCTCACATCCAACTTCAAGACATAACGTACATCCATATATAACATGGACAGGTGTCTTCCACGTGGTACGTGTTGAGGTTTGCATTTCAGGAGCATGCGTACTGCTAAAACTCATATAACGAATAGATAAATACCTCGTTGTTTATTTCAACAAAATGATCAGGCAATGATCAAAAATATGAAAAGCTAGGGGGAAAAAACACACTTGTGATTAGTCTATAAAGTCACTTAACGACAAGGGAATCTTTTCACTATATTAATTTTGTTTAAAAAAAAAACGCTCAATGTTTGTGATTGTTCATTCTACCCAAGCCTTGGCATCCGTACAGATCGACGTTGTAGTTCATTTTTTTTTTTATCTCAGTTAACCCTTTAACCTCTAATATCAGAGACAAAATTCTCCTATCTTGTCCCGTTACTTTTCTTATAAAAGTACTGTGGAGAAGTTATTAAAATATCAAGAAAATTCACCTTGGGCGATCATATCCTTAATTCTCATAACTTTATGGGTTGAATAAGCATGGATATTACAAGGAGAAATTTGATGCTGATCACTGTTAGGGCTTAAAAGGTTAAGGTGGTCTTTCACCCAAAGAGTTAATTTGTTTGGTAAAAGTTTCCGGCAAAGTTCTTTTCTATTACTTTATAGGGATTCACGCCCTGGCATCAAAAATGAGTCTTTTCCAGTCACATGTCATACTAGTTAATGATTAACCAGCACGCTAAGTAAAAATAAGGGCTGTTGATTGCAAGAACGATATCTTACTAACGAGAAATAGCTTTTCTTTTAACTGAAATGGCCCAAAATTTGATTTCTCTGAACAATTCAACTTAAAATGAGAAAAAAACATCATTTTGACAACCACTCGTCATATAATTAGTTTTGACAAATGCGAGTATCTCGAGCGACGGGCTAAGCAAAATATCCACGCAATTCTAGAAAATAACAAAGGCATTCGCAGAAAGTCTGATTGTGTTGATTAGCTAGGTAAATTTACGGTATTTAACTGAAAGGAAGTTTTCTCGCAAAGAGGTGCGAAGATAACAAGACAAGTTAAGCGATTATTCTTGAAACGAACAAGTTCACAGCTAGAATAATCAATGACATCGCTAATTCGAAAATGTTTCGTTCTCGCTCTGAAGCAAACACGACAGTGAAAAGAAACAACATAGTAACAACTGGAGTAAACCAGTTTATTTAAGTCGACTGTGCATTTTAGGGGGCCCCTGACACTGAACAAAGTTCACTGAATCTAGTAAACACAAGAACAGTACACTGAACAGCAGACGAAAAAAAATGCCGGTAGAACTGAACATCGTCGTAACTAAACATTTTGATTACTTAGCGATATGTGAAAGAGAAATACCAACATTAACTGAATAAAACATGATTGTTCAACACTTACTGAGACCTTTAAGTTGTCTTCCTGTCAGGTCCATTCGCTCCTCAGCAAAGTCACAAGCGATACCTTTCCATCGATCACCTGAATCGCTCATCCACTGACCGCGCGCACATCGCAAAGACGGCCTGAAAGTCAAAGTCCTCATCCTGTCACTAAAACAACAATAATAAACAAAATAATAGTGACATGTTGTCGCCGAAACGTCATGTTTTAATCTCGCTCCTTTCTTTTTATTTTGAAATAATGGCAACCACCTGACACAAGGTACCCCATGCACCGAAGGTCCCTTATGTAGGGGGGATGACTTTTGCACTCAGTACGATAACTTGTCGCTCACGACAAGACAGTGAGGGAGGTGAACTGTCGACCCCTAAGCCGAATATTAAGACAGCCCCTTTCGCCACTAGCGCTCACATCCAACTTCAAGACATAACGTACATCCATATATAACATGGACAGGTGTCTTCCACGTGGTACGTGTTGAGGTTTGCATTTCAGGAGCATGCGTACTGCTAAAACTCATATAACGAATAGATAAATACCTCGTTGTTTATTTCAACAAAATGATCAGGCAATGATCAAAAATATGAAAAGCTAGGGGGAAAAAACACACTTGTGATTAGTCTATAAAGTCACTTAACGACAAGGGAATCTTTTCACTATATTAATTTTGTTTAAAAAAAAAACGCTCAATGTTTGTGATTGTTCATTCTACCCAAGCCTTGGCATCCGTACAGATCGACGTTGTAGTTCATTTTTTTTTTTATCTCAGTTAACCCTTTAACCTCTAATATCAGAGACAAAATTCTCCTATCTTGTCCCGTTACTTTTCTTATAAAAGTACTGTGGAGAAGTTATTAAAATATCAAGAAAATTCACCTTGGGCGATCATATCCTTAATTCTCATAACTTTATGGGTTGAATAAGCATGGATATTACAAGGAGAAATTTGATGCTGATCACTGTTAGGGCTTAAAAGGTTAAGGTGGTCTTTCACCCAAAGAGTTAATTTGTTTGGTAAAAGTTTCCGGCAAAGTTCTTTTCTATTACTTTATAGGGATTCACGCCCTGGCATCAAAAATGAGTCTTTTCCAGTCACATGTCATACTAGTTAATGATTAACCAGCACGCTAAGTAAAAATAAGGGCTGTTGATTGCAAGAACGATATCTTACTAACGAGAAATAGCTTTTCTTTTAACTGAAATGGCCCAAAATTTGATTTCTCTGAACAATTCAACTTAAAATGAGAAAAAAACATCATTTTGACAACCACTCGTCATATAATTAGTTTTGACAAATGCGAGTATCTCGAGCGACGGGCTAAGCAAAATATCCACGCAATTCTAGAAAATAACAAAGGCATTCGCAGAAAGTCTGATTGTGTTGATTAGCTAGGTAAATTTACGGTATTTAACTGAAAGGAAGTTTTCTCGCAAAGAGGTGCGAAGATAACAAGACAAGTTAAGCGATTATTCTTGAAACGAACAAGTTCACAGCTAGAATAATCAATGACATCGCTAATTCGAAAATGTTTCGTTCTCGCTCTGAAGCAAACACGACAGTGAAAAGAAACAACATAGTAACAACTGGAGTAAACCAGTTTATTTAAGTCGACTGTGCATTTTAGGGGGCCCCTGACACTGAACAAAGTTCACTGAATCTAGTAAACACAAGAACAGTACACTGAACAGCAGACGAAAAAAAATGCCGGTAGAACTGAACATCGTCGTAACTAAACATTTTGATTACTTAGCGATATGTGAAAGAGAAATACCAACATTAACTGAATAAAACATGATTGTTCAACACTTACTGAGACCTTTAAGTTGTCTTCCTGTCAGGTCCATTCGCTCCTCAGCAAAGTCACAAGCGATACCTTTCCATCGATCACCTGAATCGCTCATCCACTGACCGCGCGCACATCGCAAAGACGGCCTGAAAGTCAAAGTCCTCATCCTGTCACTAAAACAACAATAATAAACAAAATAATAGTGACATGTTGTCGCCGAAACGTCATGTTTTAATCTCGCTCCTTTCTTTTTATTTTGAAATAATGGCAACCACCTGACACAAGGTACCCCATGCACCGAAGGTCCCTTATGTAGGGGGGATGACTTTTGCACTCAGTACGATAACTTGTCGCTCACGACAAGACAGTGAGGGAGGTGAACTGTCGACCCCTAAGCCGAATATTAAGACAGCCCCTTTCGCCACTAGCGCTCACATCCAACTTCAAGACATAACGTACATCCATATATAACATGGACAGGTGTCTTCCACGTGGTACGTGTTGAGGTTTGCATTTCAGGAGCATGCGTACTGCTAAAACTCATATAACGAATAGATAAATACCTCGTTGTTTATTTCAACAAAATGATCAGGCAATGATCAAAAATATGAAAAGCTAGGGGGAAAAAACACACTTGTGATTAGTCTATAAAGTCACTTAACGACAAGGGAATCTTTTCACTATATTAATTTTGTTTAAAAAAAAAACGCTCAATGTTTGTGATTGTTCATTCTACCCAAGCCTTGGCATCCGTACAGATCGACGTTGTAGTTCATTTTTTTTTTTATCTCAGTTAACCCTTTAACCTCTAATATCAGAGACAAAATTCTCCTATCTTGTCCCGTTACTTTTCTTATAAAAGTACTGTGGAGAAGTTATTAAAATATCAAGAAAATTCACCTTGGGCGATCATATCCTTAATTCTCATAACTTTATGGGTTGAATAAGCATGGATATTACAAGGAGAAATTTGATGCTGATCACTGTTAGGGCTTAAAAGGTTAAGGTGGTCTTTCACCCAAAGAGTTAATTTGTTTGGTAAAAGTTTCCGGCAAAGTTCTTTTCTATTACTTTATAGGGATTCACGCCCTGGCATCAAAAATGAGTCTTTTCCAGTCACATGTCATACTAGTTAATGATTAACCAGCACGCTAAGTAAAAATAAGGGCTGTTGATTGCAAGAACGATATCTTACTAACGAGAAATAGCTTTTCTTTTAACTGAAATGGCCCAAAATTTGATTTCTCTGAACAATTCAACTTAAAATGAGAAAAAAACATCATTTTGACAACCACTCGTCATATAATTAGTTTTGACAAATGCGAGTATCTCGAGCGACGGGCTAAGCAAAATATCCACGCAATTCTAGAAAATAACAAAGGCATTCGCAGAAAGTCTGATTGTGTTGATTAGCTAGGTAAATTTACGGTATTTAACTGAAAGGAAGTTTTCTCGCAAAGAGGTGCGAAGATAACAAGACAAGTTAAGCGATTATTCTTGAAACGAACAAGTTCACAGCTAGAATAATCAATGACATCGCTAATTCAAAAATGTTTCGTTCTCGCTCTGAAGCAAACACGACAGTGAAAAGAAACAACATAGTAACAACTGGAGTAAACCAGTTTATTTAAGTCGACTGTGCATTTTAGGGGGCCCCTGACACTGAACAAAGTTCACTGAATCTAGTAAACACAAGAACAGTACACTGAACAGCAGACGAAAAAAAATGCCGGTAGAACTGAACATCGTCGTAACTAAACATTTTGATTACTTAGCGATATGTGAAAGAGAAATACCAACATTAACTGAATAAAACATGATTGTTCAACACTTACTGAGACCTTTAAGTTGTCTTCCTGTCAGGTCCATTCGCTCCTCAGCAAAGTCACAAGCGATACCTTTCCATCGATCACCTGAATCGCTCATCCACTGACCGCGCGCACATCGCAAAGACGGCCTGAAAGTCAAAGTCCTCATCCTGTCACTAAAACAACAATAATAAACAAAATAATAGTGACATGTTGTCGCCGAAACGTCATGTTTTAATCTCGCTCCTTTCTTTTTATTTTGAAATAATGGCAACCACCTGACACAAGGTACCCCATGCACCGAAGGTCCCTTATGTAGGGGGGATGACTTTTGCACTCAGTACGATAACTTGTCGCTCACGACAAGACAGTGAGGGAGGTGAACTGTCGACCCCTAAGCCGAATATTAAGACAGCCCCTTTCGCCACTAGCGCTCACATCCAACTTCAAGACATAACGTACATCCATATATAACATGGACAGGTGTCTTCCACGTGGTACGTGTTGAGGTTTGCATTTCAGGAGCATGCGTACTGCTAAAACTCATATAACGAATAGATAAATACCTCGTTGTTTATTTCAACAAAATGATCAGGCAATGATCAAAAATATGAAAAGCTAGGGGGAAAAAACACACTTGTGATTAGTCTATAAAGTCACTTAACGACAAGGGAATCTTTTCACTATATTAATTTTGTTTAAAAAAAAAACGCTCAATGTTTGTGATTGTTCATTCTACCCAAGCCTTGGCATCCGTACAGATCGACGTTGTAGTTCATTTTTTTTTTTATCTCAGTTAACCCTTTAACCTCTAATATCAGAGACAAAATTCTCCTATCTTGTCCCGTTACTTTTCTTATAAAAGTACTGTGGAGAAGTTATTAAAATATCAAGAAAATTCACCTTGGGCGATCATATCCTTAATTCTCATAACTTTATGGGTTGAATAAGCATGGATATTACAAGGAGAAATTTGATGCTGATCACTGTTAGGGCTTAAAAGGTTAAGGTGGTCTTTCACCCAAAGAGTTAATTTGTTTGGTAAAAGTTTCCGGCAAAGTTCTTTTCTATTACTTTATAGGGATTCACGCCCTGGCATCAAAAATGAGTCTTTTCCAGTCACATGTCATACTAGTTAATGATTAACCAGCACGCTAAGTAAAAATAAGGGCTGTTGATTGCAAGAACGATATCTTACTAACGAGAAATAGCTTTTCTTTTAACTGAAATGGCCCAAAATTTGATTTCTCTGAACAATTCAACTTAAAATGAGAAAAAAACATCATTTTGACAACCACTCGTCATATAATTAGTTTTGACAAATGCGAGTATCTCGAGCGACGGGCTAAGCAAAATATCCACGCAATTCTAGAAAATAACAAAGGCATTCGCAGAAAGTCTGATTGTGTTGATTAGCTAGGTAAATTTACGGTATTTAACTGAAAGGAAGTTTTCTCGCAAAGAGGTGCGAAGATAACAAGACAAGTTAAGCGATTATTCTTGAAACGAACAAGTTCACAGCTAGAATAATCAATGACATCGCTAATTCGAAAATGTTTCGTTCTCGCTCTGAAGCAAACACGACAGTGAAAAGAAACAACATAGTAACAACTGGAGTAAACCAGTTTATTTAAGTCGACTGTGCATTTTAGGGGGCCCCTGACACTGAACAAAGTTCACTGAATCTAGTAAACACAAGAACAGTACACTGAACAGCAGACGAAAAAAAATGCCGGTAGAACTGAACATCGTCGTAACTAAACATTTTGATTACTTAGCGATATGTGAAAGAGAAATACCAACATTAACTGAATAAAACATGATTGTTCAACACTTACTGAGACCTTTAAGTTGTCTTCCTGTCAGGTCCATTCGCTCCTCAGCAAAGTCACAAGCGATACCTTTCCATCGATCACCTGAATCGCTCATCCACTGACCGCGCGCACATCGCAAAGACGGCCTGAAAGTCAAAGTCCTCATCCTGTCACTAAAACAACAATAATAAACAAAATAATAGTGACATGTTGTCGCCGAAACGTCATGTTTTAATCTCGCTCCTTTCTTTTTATTTTGAAATAATGGCAACCACCTGACACAAGGTACCCCATGCACCGAAGGTCCCTTATGTAGGGGGGATGACTTTTGCACTCAGTACGATAACTTGTCGCTCACGACAAGACAGTGAGGGAGGTGAACTGTCGACCCCTAAGCCGAATATTAAGACAGCCCCTTTCGCCACTAGCGCTCACATCCAACTTCAAGACATAACGTACATCCATATATAACATGGACAGGTGTCTTCCACGTGGTACGTGTTGAGGTTTGCATTTCAGGAGCATGCGTACTGCTAAAACTCATATAACGAATAGATAAATACCTCGTTGTTTATTTCAACAAAATGATCAGGCAATGATCAAAAATATGAAAAGCTAGGGGGAAAAAACACACTTGTGATTAGTCTATAAAGTCACTTAACGACAAGGGAATCTTTTCACTATATTAATTTTGTTTAAAAAAAAAACGCTCAATGTTTGTGATTGTTCATTCTACCCAAGCCTTGGCATCCGTACAGATCGACGTTGTAGTTCATTTTTTTTTTTATCTCAGTTAACCCTTTAACCTCTAATATCAGAGACAAAATTCTCCTATCTTGTCCCGTTACTTTTCTTATAAAAGTACTGTGGAGAAGTTATTAAAATATCAAGAAAATTCACCTTGGGCGATCATATCCTTAATTCTCATAACTTTATGGGTTGAATAAGCATGGATATTACAAGGAGAAATTTGATGCTGATCACTGTTAGGGCTTAAAAGGTTAAGGTGGTCTTTCACCCAAAGAGTTAATTTGTTTGGTAAAAGTTTCCGGCAAAGTTCTTTTCTATTACTTTATAGGGATTCACGCCCTGGCATCAAAAATGAGTCTTTTCCAGTCACATGTCATACTAGTTAATGATTAACCAGCACGCTAAGTAAAAATAAGGGCTGTTGATTGCAAGAACGATATCTTACTAACGAGAAATAGCTTTTCTTTTAACTGAAATGGCCCAAAATTTGATTTCTCTGAACAATTCAACTTAAAATGAGAAAAAAACATCATTTTGACAACCACTCGTCATATAATTAGTTTTGACAAATGCGAGTATCTCGAGCGACGGGCTAAGCAAAATATCCACGCAATTCTAGAAAATAACAAAGGCATTCGCAGAAAGTCTGATTGTGTTGATTAGCTAGGTAAATTTACGGTATTTAACTGAAAGGAAGTTTTCTCGCAAAGAGGTGCGAAGATAACAAGACAAGTTAAGCGATTATTCTTGAAACGAACAAGTTCACAGCTAGAATAATCAATGACATCGCTAATTCGAAAATGTTTCGTTCTCGCTCTGAAGCAAACACGACAGTGAAAAGAAACAACATAGTAACAACTGGAGTAAACCAGTTTATTTAAGTCGACTGTGCATTTTAGGGGGCCCCTGACACTGAACAAAGTTCACTGAATCTAGTAAACACAAGAACAGTACACTGAACAGCAGACGAAAAAAAATGCCGGTAGAACTGAACATCGTCGTAACTAAACATTTTGATTACTTAGCGATATGTGAAAGAGAAATACCAACATTAACTGAATAAAACATGATTGTTCAACACTTACTGAGACCTTTAAGTTGTCTTCCTGTCAGGTCCATTCGCTCCTCAGCAAAGTCACAAGCGATACCTTTCCATCGATCACCTGAATCGCTCATCCACTGACCGCGCGCACATCGCAAAGACGGCCTGAAAGTCAAAGTCCTCATCCTGTCACTAAAACAACAATAATAAACAAAATAATAGTGACATGTTGTCGCCGAAACGTCATGTTTTAATCTCGCTCCTTTCTTTTTATTTTGAAATAATGGCAACCACCTGACACAAGGTACCCCATGCACCGAAGGTCCCTTATGTAGGGGGGATGACTTTTGCACTCAGTACGATAACTTGTCGCTCACGACAAGACAGTGAGGGAGGTGAACTGTCGACCCCTAAGCCGAATATTAAGACAGCCCCTTTCGCCACTAGCGCTCACATCCAACTTCAAGACATAACGTACATCCATATATAACATGGACAGGTGTCTTCCACGTGGTACGTGTTGAGGTTTGCATTTCAGGAGCATGCGTACTGCTAAAACTCATATAACGAATAGATAAATACCTCGTTGTTTATTTCAACAAAATGATCAGGCAATGATCAAAAATATGAAAAGCTAGGGGGAAAAAACACACTTGTGATTAGTCTATAAAGTCACTTAACGACAAGGGAATCTTTTCACTATATTAATTTTGTTTAAAAAAAAAACGCTCAATGTTTGTGATTGTTCATTCTACCCAAGCCTTGGCATCCGTACAGATCGACGTTGTAGTTCATTTTTTTTTTTATCTCAGTTAACCCTTTAACCTCTAATATCAGAGACAAAATTCTCCTATCTTGTCCCGTTACTTTTCTTATAAAAGTACTGTGGAGAAGTTATTAAAATATCAAGAAAATTCACCTTGGGCGATCATATCCTTAATTCTCATAACTTTATGGGTTGAATAAGCATGGATATTACAAGGAGAAATTTGATGCTGATCACTGTTAGGGCTTAAAAGGTTAAGGTGGTCTTTCACCCAAAGAGTTAATTTGTTTGGTAAAAGTTTCCGGCAAAGTTCTTTTCTATTACTTTATAGGGATTCACGCCCTGGCATCAAAAATGAGTCTTTTCCAGTCACATGTCATACTAGTTAATGATTAACCAGCACGCTAAGTAAAAATAAGGGCTGTTGATTGCAAGAACGATATCTTACTAACGAGAAATAGCTTTTCTTTTAACTGAAATGGCCCAAAATTTGATTTCTCTGAACAATTCAACTTAAAATGAGAAAAAAACATCATTTTGACAACCACTCGTCATATAATTAGTTTTGACAAATGCGAGTATCTCGAGCGACGGGCTAAGCAAAATATCCACGCAATTCTAGAAAATAACAAAGGCATTCGCAGAAAGTCTGATTGTGTTGATTAGCTAGGTAAATTTACGGTATTTAACTGAAAGGAAGTTTTCTCGCAAAGAGGTGCGAAGATAACAAGACAAGTTAAGCGATTATTCTTGAAACGAACAAGTTCACAGCTAGAATAATCAATGACATCGCTAATTCGAAAATGTTTCGTTCTCGCTCTGAAGCAAACACGACAGTGAAAAGAAACAACATAGTAACAACTGGAGTAAACCAGTTTATTTAAGTCGACTGTGCATTTTAGGGGGCCCCTGACACTGAACAAAGTTCACTGAATCTAGTAAACACAAGAACAGTACACTGAACAGCAGACGAAAAAAAATGCCGGTAGAACTGAACATCGTCGTAACTAAACATTTTGATTACTTAGCGATATGTGAAAGAGAAATACCAACATTAACTGAATAAAACATGATTGTTCAACACTTACTGAGACCTTTAAGTTGTCTTCCTGTCAGGTCCATTCGCTCCTCAGCAAAGTCACAAGCGATACCTTTCCATCGATCACCTGAATCGCTCATCCACTGACCGCGCGCACATCGCAAAGACGGCCTGAAAGTCAAAGTCCTCATCCTGTCACTAAAACAACAATAATAAACAAAATAATAGTGACATGTTGTCGCCGAAACGTCATGTTTTAATCTCGCTCCTTTCTTTTTATTTTGAAATAATGGCAACCACCTGACACAAGGTACCCCATGCACCGAAGGTCCCTTATGTAGGGGGGATGACTTTTGCACTCAGTACGATAACTTGTCGCTCACGACAAGACAGTGAGGGAGGTGAACTGTCGACCCCTAAGCCGAATATTAAGACAGCCCCTTTCGCCACTAGCGCTCACATCCAACTTCAAGACATAACGTACATCCATATATAACATGGACAGGTGTCTTCCACGTGGTACGTGTTGAGGTTTGCATTTCAGGAGCATGCGTACTGCTAAAACTCATATAACGAATAGATAAATACCTCGTTGTTTATTTCAACAAAATGATCAGGCAATGATCAAAAATATGAAAAGCTAGGGGGAAAAAACACACTTGTGATTAGTCTATAAAGTCACTTAACGACAAGGGAATCTTTTCACTATATTAATTTTGTTTAAAAAAAAAACGCTCAATGTTTGTGATTGTTCATTCTACCCAAGCCTTGGCATCCGTACAGATCGACGTTGTAGTTCATTTTTTTTTTTATCTCAGTTAACCCTTTAACCTCTAATATCAGAGACAAAATTCTCCTATCTTGTCCCGTTACTTTTCTTATAAAAGTACTGTGGAGAAGTTATTAAAATATCAAGAAAATTCACCTTGGGCGATCATATCCTTAATTCTCATAACTTTATGGGTTGAATAAGCATGGATATTACAAGGAGAAATTTGATGCTGATCACTGTTAGGGCTTAAAAGGTTAAGGTGGTCTTTCACCCAAAGAGTTAATTTGTTTGGTAAAAGTTTCCGGCAAAGTTCTTTTCTATTACTTTATAGGGATTCACGCCCTGGCATCAAAAATGAGTCTTTTCCAGTCACATGTCATACTAGTTAATGATTAACCAGCACGCTAAGTAAAAATAAGGGCTGTTGATTGCAAGAACGATATCTTACTAACGAGAAATAGCTTTTCTTTTAACTGAAATGGCCCAAAATTTGATTTCTCTGAACAATTCAACTTAAAATGAGAAAAAAACATCATTTTGACAACCACTCGTCATATAATTAGTTTTGACAAATGCGAGTATCTCGAGCGACGGGCTAAGCAAAATATCCACGCAATTCTAGAAAATAACAAAGGCATTCGCAGAAAGTCTGATTGTGTTGATTAGCTAGGTAAATTTACGGTATTTAACTGAAAGGAAGTTTTCTCGCAAAGAGGTGCGAAGATAACAAGACAAGTTAAGCGATTATTCTTGAAACGAACAAGTTCACAGCTAGAATAATCAATGACATCGCTAATTCGAAAATGTTTCGTTCTCGCTCTGAAGCAAACACGACAGTGAAAAGAAACAACATAGTAACAACTGGAGTAAACCAGTTT
>NW_028146243.1:0-22880 GCF_977016875.1 Pavona decussata
AAGCAAAATATCCACGCAATTCTAGAAAATAACAAAGGCATTCGCAGAAAGTCTGATTGTGTTGATTAGCTAGGTAAATTTACGGTATTTAACTGAAAGGAAGTTTTCTCGCAAAGAGGTGCGAAGATAACAAGACAAGTTAAGCGATTATTCTTGAAACGAACAAGTTCACAGCTAGAATAATCAATGACATCGCTAATTCGAAAATGTTTCGTTCTCGCTCTGAAGCAAACACGACAGTGAAAAGAAACAACATAGTAACAACTGGAGTAAACCAGTTTATTTAAGTCGACTGTGCATTTTAGGGGGCCCCTGACACTGAACAAAGTTCACTGAATCTAGTAAACACAAGAACAGTACACTGAACAGCAGACGAAAAAAAATGCCGGTAGAACTGAACATCGTCGTAACTAAACATTTTGATTACTTAGCGATATGTGAAAGAGAAATACCAACATTAACTGAATAAAACATGATTGTTCAACACTTACTGAGACCTTTAAGTTGTCTTCCTGTCAGGTCCATTCGCTCCTCAGCAAAGTCACAAGCGATACCTTTCCATCGATCACCTGAATCGCTCATCCACTGACCGCGCGCACATCGCAAAGACGGCCTGAAAGTCAAAGTCCTCATCCTGTCACTAAAACAACAATAATAAACAAAATAATAGTGACATGTTGTCGCCGAAACGTCATGTTTTAATCTCGCTCCTTTCTTTTTATTTTGAAATAATGGCAACCACCTGACACAAGGTACCCCATGCACCGAAGGTCCCTTATGTAGGGGGGATGACTTTTGCACTCAGTACGATAACTTGTCGCTCACGACAAGACAGTGAGGGAGGTGAACTGTCGACCCCTAAGCCGAATATTAAGACAGCCCCTTTCGCCACTAGCGCTCACATCCAACTTCAAGACATAACGTACATCCATATATAACATGGACAGGTGTCTTCCACGTGGTACGTGTTGAGGTTTGCATTTCAGGAGCATGCGTACTGCTAAAACTCATATAACGAATAGATAAATACCTCGTTGTTTATTTCAACAAAATGATCAGGCAATGATCAAAAATATGAAAAGCTAGGGGGAAAAAACACACTTGTGATTAGTCTATAAAGTCACTTAACGACAAGGGAATCTTTTCACTATATTAATTTTGTTTAAAAAAAAAACGCTCAATGTTTGTGATTGTTCATTCTACCCAAGCCTTGGCATCCGTACAGATCGACGTTGTAGTTCATTTTTTTTTTATCTCAGTTAACCCTTTAACCTCTAATATCAGAGACAAAATTCTCCTATCTTGTCCCGTTACTTTTCTTATAAAAGTACTGTGGAGAAGTTATTAAAATATCAAGAAAATTCACCTTGGGCGATCATATCCTTAATTCTCATAACTTTATGGGTTGAATAAGCATGGATATTACAAGGAGAAATTTGATGCTGATCACTGTTAGGGCTTAAAAGGTTAAGGTGGTCTTTCACCCAAAGAGTTAATTTGTTTGGTAAAAGTTTCCGGCAAAGTTCTTTTCTATTACTTTATAGGGATTCACGCCCTGGCATCAAAAATGAGTCTTTTCCAGTCACATGTCATACTAGTTAATGATTAACCAGCACGCTAAGTAAAAATAAGGGCTGTTGATTGCAAGAACGATATCTTACTAACGAGAAATAGCTTTTCTTTTAACTGAAATGGCCCAAAATTTGATTTCTCTGAACAATTCAACTTAAAATGAGAAAAAAACATCATTTTGACAACCACTCGTCATATAATTAGTTTTGACAAATGCGAGTATCTCGAGCGACGGGCTAAGCAAAATATCCACGCAATTCTAGAAAATAACAAAGGCATTCGCAGAAAGTCTGATTGTGTTGATTAGCTAGGTAAATTTACGGTATTTAACTGAAAGGAAGTTTTCTCGCAAAGAGGTGCGAAGATAACAAGACAAGTTAAGCGATTATTCTTGAAACGAACAAGTTCACAGCTAGAATAATCAATGACATCGCTAATTCGAAAATGTTTCGTTCTCGCTCTGAAGCAAACACGACAGTGAAAAGAAACAACATAGTAACAACTGGAGTAAACCAGTTTATTTAAGTCGACTGTGCATTTTAGGGGGCCCCTGACACTGAACAAAGTTCACTGAATCTAGTAAACACAAGAACAGTACACTGAACAGCAGACGAAAAAAAATGCCGGTAGAACTGAACATCGTCGTAACTAAACATTTTGATTACTTAGCGATATGTGAAGAGAAATACCAACATTAACTGAATAAAACATGATTGTTCAACACTTACTGAGACCTTTAAGTTGTCTTCCTGTCAGGTCCATTCGCTCCTCAGCAAAGTCACAAGCGATACCTTTCCATCGATCACCTGAATCGCTCATCCACTGACCGCGCGCACATCGCAAAGACGGCCTGAAAGTCAAAGTCCTCATCCTGTCACTAAAACAACAATAATAAACAAAATAATAGTGACATGTTGTCGCCGAAACGTCATGTTTTAATCTCGCTCCTTTCTTTTTATTTTGAAATAATGGCAACCACCTGACACAAGGTACCCCATGCACCGAAGGTCCCTTATGTAGGGGGGATGACTTTTGCACTCAGTACGATAACTTGTCGCTCACGACAAGACAGTGAGGGAGGTGAACTGTCGACCCCTAAGCCGAATATTAAGACAGCCCCTTTCGCCACTAGCGCTCACATCCAACTTCAAGACATAACGTACATCCATATATAACATGGACAGGTGTCTTCCACGTGGTACGTGTTGAGGTTTGCATTTCAGGAGCATGCGTACTGCTAAAACTCATATAACGAATAGATAAATACCTCGTTGTTTATTTCAACAAAATGATCAGGCAATGATCAAAAATATGAAAAGCTAGGGGGAAAAAACACACTTGTGATTAGTCTATAAAGTCACTTAACGACAAGGGAATCTTTTCACTATATTAATTTTGTTTAAAAAAAAAACGCTCAATGTTTGTGATTGTTCATTCTACCCAAGCCTTGGCATCCGTACAGATCGACGTTGTAGTTCATTTTTTTTTTATCTCAGTTAACCCTTTAACCTCTAATATCAGAGACAAAATTCTCCTATCTTGTCCCGTTACTTTTCTTATAAAAGTACTGTGGAGAAGTTATTAAAATATCAAGAAAATTCACCTTGGGCGATCATATCCTTAATTCTCATAACTTTATGGGTTGAATAAGCATGGATATTACAAGGAGAAATTTGATGCTGATCACTGTTAGGGCTTAAAAGGTTAAGGTGGTCTTTCACCCAAAGAGTTAATTTGTTTGGTAAAAGTTTCCGGCAAAGTTCTTTTCTATTACTTTATAGGGATTCACGCCCTGGCATCAAAAATGAGTCTTTTCCAGTCACATGTCATACTAGTTAATGATTAACCAGCACGCTAAGTAAAAATAAGGGCTGTTGATTGCAAGAACGATATCTTACTAACGAGAAATAGCTTTTCTTTTAACTGAAATGGCCCAAAATTTGATTTCTCTGAACAATTCAACTTAAAATGAGAAAAAAACATCATTTTGACAACCACTCGTCATATAATTAGTTTTGACAAATGCGAGTATCTCGAGCGACGGGCTAAGCAAAATATCCACGCAATTCTAGAAAATAACAAAGGCATTCGCAGAAAGTCTGATTGTGTTGATTAGCTAGGTAAATTTACGGTATTTAACTGAAAGGAAGTTTTCTCGCAAAGAGGTGCGAAGATAACAAGACAAGTTAAGCGATTATTCTTGAAACGAACAAGTTCACAGCTAGAATAATCAATGACATCGCTAATTCGAAAATGTTTCGTTCTCGCTCTGAAGCAAACACGACAGTGAAAAGAAACAACATAGTAACAACTGGAGTAAACCAGTTTATTTAAGTCGACTGTGCATTTTAGGGGGCCCCTGACACTGAACAAAGTTCACTGAATCTAGTAAACACAAGAACAGTACACTGAACAGCAGACGAAAAAAAATGCCGGTAGAACTGAACATCGTCGTAACTAAACATTTTGATTACTTAGCGATATGTGAAAGAGAAATACCAACATTAACTGAATAAAACATGATTGTTCAACACTTACTGAGACCTTTAAGTTGTCTTCCTGTCAGGTCCATTCGCTCCTCAGCAAAGTCACAAGCGATACCTTTCCATCGATCACCTGAATCGCTCATCCACTGACCGCGCGCACATCGCAAAGACGGCCTGAAAGTCAAAGTCCTCATCCTGTCACTAAAACAACAATAATAAACAAAATAATAGTGACATGTTGTCGCCGAAACGTCATGTTTTAATCTCGCTCCTTTCTTTTTATTTTGAAATAATGGCAACCACCTGACACAAGGTACCCCATGCACCGAAGGTCCCTTATGTAGGGGGGATGACTTTTGCACTCAGTACGATAACTTGTCGCTCACGACAAGACAGTGAGGGAGGTGAACTGTCGACCCCTAAGCCGAATATTAAGACAGCCCCTTTCGCCACTAGCGCTCACATCCAACTTCAAGACATAACGTACATCCATATATAACATGGACAGGTGTCTTCCACGTGGTACGTGTTGAGGTTTGCATTTCAGGAGCATGCGTACTGCTAAAACTCATATAACGAATAGATAAATACCTCGTTGTTTATTTCAACAAAATGATCAGGCAATGATCAAAAATATGAAAAGCTAGGGGGAAAAAACACACTTGTGATTAGTCTATAAAGTCACTTAACGACAAGGGAATCTTTTCACTATATTAATTTTGTTTAAAAAAAAAACGCTCAATGTTTGTGATTGTTCATTCTACCCAAGCCTTGGCATCCGTACAG
The DNA here is from genome assembly GCF_977016875.1 of Pavona decussata. NCBI lineage: Eukaryota > Metazoa > Cnidaria > Anthozoa > Scleractinia > Agariciidae > Pavona > Pavona decussata. The sequence continues at coordinate 4,845 of NW_028146243.1, forward strand.
ATCGACGTTGTAGTTCATTTTTTTTTTTATCTCAGTTAACCCTTTAACCTCTAATATCAGAGACAAAATTCTCCTATCTTGTCCCGTTACTTTTCTTATAAAAGTACTGTGGAGAAGTTATTAAAATATCAAGAAAATTCACCTTGGGCGATCATATCCTTAATTCTCATAACTTTATGGGTTGAATAAGCATGGATATTACAAGGAGAAATTTGATGCTGATCACTGTTAGGGCTTAAAAGGTTAAGGTGGTCTTTCACCCAAAGAGTTAATTTGTTTGGTAAAAGTTTCCGGCAAAGTTCTTTTCTATTACTTTATAGGGATTCACGCCCTGGCATCAAAAATGAGTCTTTTCCAGTCACATGTCATACTAGTTAATGATTAACCAGCACGCTAAGTAAAAATAAGGGCTGTTGATTGCAAGAACGATATCTTACTAACGAGAAATAGCTTTTCTTTTAACTGAAATGGCCCAAAATTTGATTTCTCTGAACAATTCAACTTAAAATGAGAAAAAAACATCATTTTGACAACCACTCGTCATATAATTAGTTTTGACAAATGCGAGTATCTCGAGCGACGGGCTAAGCAAAATATCCACGCAATTCTAGAAAATAACAAAGGCATTCGCAGAAAGTCTGATTGTGTTGATTAGCTAGGTAAATTTACGGTATTTAACTGAAAGGAAGTTTTCTCGCAAAGAGGTGCGAAGATAACAAGACAAGTTAAGCGATTATTCTTGAAACGAACAAGTTCACAGCTAGAATAATCAATGACATCGCTAATTCGAAAATGTTTCGTTCTCGCTCTGAAGCAAACACGACAGTGAAAAGAAACAACATAGTAACAACTGGAGTAAACCAGTTTATTTAAGTCGACTGTGCATTTTAGGGGGCCCCTGACACTGAACAAAGTTCACTGAATCTAGTAAACACAAGAACAGTACACTGAACAGCAGACGAAAAAAAATGCCGGTAGAACTGAACATCGTCGTAACTAAACATTTTGATTACTTAGCGATATGTGAAAGAGAAATACCAACATTAACTGAATAAAACATGATTGTTCAACACTTACTGAGACCTTTAAGTTGTCTTCCTGTCAGGTCCATTCGCTCCTCAGCAAAGTCACAAGCGATACCTTTCCATCGATCACCTGAATCGCTCATCCACTGACCGCGCGCACATCGCAAAGACGGCCTGAAAGTCAAAGTCCTCATCCTGTCACTAAAACAACAATAATAAACAAAATAATAGTGACATGTTGTCGCCGAAACGTCATGTTTTAATCTCGCTCCTTTCTTTTTATTTTGAAATAATGGCAACCACCTGACACAAGGTACCCCATGCACCGAAGGTCCCTTATGTAGGGGGGATGACTTTTGCACTCAGTACGATAACTTGTCGCTCACGACAAGACAGTGAGGGAGGTGAACTGTCGACCCCTAAGCCGAATATTAAGACAGCCCCTTTCGCCACTAGCGCTCACATCCAACTTCAAGACATAACGTACATCCATATATAACATGGACAGGTGTCTTCCACGTGGTACGTGTTGAGGTTTGCATTTCAGGAGCATGCGTACTGCTAAAACTCATATAACGAATAGATAAATACCTCGTTGTTTATTTCAACAAAATGATCAGGCAATGATCAAAAATATGAAAAGCTAGGGGGAAAAAACACACTTGTGATTAGTCTATAAAGTCACTTAACGACAAGGGAATCTTTTCACTATATTAATTTTGTTTAAAAAAAAAACGCTCAATGTTTGTGATTGTTCATTCTACCCAAGCCTTGGCATCCGTACAGATCGACGTTGTAGTTCATTTTTTTTTTTATCTCAGTTAACCCTTTAACCTCTAATATCAGAGACAAAATTCTCCTATCTTGTCCCGTTACTTTTCTTATAAAAGTACTGTGGAGAAGTTATTAAAATATCAAGAAAATTCACCTTGGGCGATCATATCCTTAATTCTCATAACTTTATGGGTTGAATAAGCATGGATATTACAAGGAGAAATTTGATGCTGATCACTGTTAGGGCTTAAAAGGTTAAGGTGGTCTTTCACCCAAAGAGTTAATTTGTTTGGTAAAAGTTTCCGGCAAAGTTCTTTTCTATTACTTTATAGGGATTCACGCCCTGGCATCAAAAATGAGTCTTTTCCAGTCACATGTCATACTAGTTAATGATTAACCAGCACGCTAAGTAAAAATAAGGGCTGTTGATTGCAAGAACGATATCTTACTAACGAGAAATAGCTTTTCTTTTAACTGAAATGGCCCAAAATTTGATTTCTCTGAACAATTCAACTTAAAATGAGAAAAAAACATCATTTTGACAACCACTCGTCATATAATTAGTTTTGACAAATGCGAGTATCTCGAGCGACGGGCTAAGCAAAATATCCACGCAATTCTAGAAAATAACAAAGGCATTCGCAGAAAGTCTGATTGTGTTGATTAGCTAGGTAAATTTACGGTATTTAACTGAAAGGAAGTTTTCTCGCAAAGAGGTGCGAAGATAACAAGACAAGTTAAGCGATTATTCTTGAAACGAACAAGTTCACAGCTAGAATAATCAATGACATCGCTAATTCGAAAATGTTTCGTTCTCGCTCTGAAGCAAACACGACAGTGAAAAGAAACAACATAGTAACAACTGGAGTAAACCAGTTTATTTAAGTCGACTGTGCATTTTAGGGGGCCCCTGACACTGAACAAAGTTCACTGAATCTAGTAAACACAAGAACAGTACACTGAACAGCAGACGAAAAAAAATGCCGGTAGAACTGAACATCGTCGTAACTAAACATTTTGATTACTTAGCGATATGTGAAAGAGAAATACCAACATTAACTGAATAAAACATGATTGTTCAACACTTACTGAGACCTTTAAGTTGTCTTCCTGTCAGGTCCATTCGCTCCTCAGCAAAGTCACAAGCGATACCTTTCCATCGATCACCTGAATCGCTCATCCACTGACCGCGCGCACATCGCAAAGACGGCCTGAAAGTCAAAGTCCTCATCCTGTCACTAAAACAACAATAATAAACAAAATAATAGTGACATGTTGTCGCCGAAACGTCATGTTTTAATCTCGCTCCTTTCTTTTTATTTTGAAATAATGGCAACCACCTGACACAAGGTACCCCATGCACCGAAGGTCCCTTATGTAGGGGGGATGACTTTTGCACTCAGTACGATAACTTGTCGCTCACGACAAGACAGTGAGGGAGGTGAACTGTCGACCCCTAAGCCGAATATTAAGACAGCCCCTTTCGCCACTAGCGCTCACATCCAACTTCAAGACATAACGTACATCCATATATAACATGGACAGGTGTCTTCCACGTGGTACGTGTTGAGGTTTGCATTTCAGGAGCATGCGTACTGCTAAAACTCATATAACGAATAGATAAATACCTCGTTGTTTATTTCAACAAAATGATCAGGCAATGATCAAAAATATGAAAAGCTAGGGGGAAAAAACACACTTGTGATTAGTCTATAAAGTCACTTAACGACAAGGGAATCTTTTCACTATATTAATTTTGTTTAAAAAAAAAACGCTCAATGTTTGTGATTGTTCATTCTACCCAAGCCTTGGCATCCGTACAGATCGACGTTGTAGTTCATTTTTTTTTTTATCTCAGTTAACCCTTTAACCTCTAATATCAGAGACAAAATTCTCCTATCTTGTCCCGTTACTTTTCTTATAAAAGTACTGTGGAGAAGTTATTAAAATATCAAGAAAATTCACCTTGGGCGATCATATCCTTAATTCTCATAACTTTATGGGTTGAATAAGCATGGATATTACAAGGAGAAATTTGATGCTGATCACTGTTAGGGCTTAAAAGGTTAAGGTGGTCTTTCACCCAAAGAGTTAATTTGTTTGGTAAAAGTTTCCGGCAAAGTTCTTTTCTATTACTTTATAGGGATTCACGCCCTGGCATCAAAAATGAGTCTTTTCCAGTCACATGTCATACTAGTTAATGATTAACCAGCACGCTAAGTAAAAATAAGGGCTGTTGATTGCAAGAACGATATCTTACTAACGAGAAATAGCTTTTCTTTTAACTGAAATGGCCCAAAATTTGATTTCTCTGAACAATTCAACTTAAAATGAGAAAAAAACATCATTTTGACAACCACTCGTCATATAATTAGTTTTGACAAATGCGAGTATCTCGAGCGACGGGCTAAGCAAAATATCCACGCAATTCTAGAAAATAACAAAGGCATTCGCAGAAAGTCTGATTGTGTTGATTAGCTAGGTAAATTTACGGTATTTAACTGAAAGGAAGTTTTCTCGCAAAGAGGTGCGAAGATAACAAGACAAGTTAAGCGATTATTCTTGAAACGAACAAGTTCACAGCTAGAATAATCAATGACATCGCTAATTCGAAAATGTTTCGTTCTCGCTCTGAAGCAAACACGACAGTGAAAAGAAACAACATAGTAACAACTGGAGTAAACCAGTTTATTTAAGTCGACTGTGCATTTTAGGGGGCCCCTGACACTGAACAAAGTTCACTGAATCTAGTAAACACAAGAACAGTACACTGAACAGCAGACGAAAAAAAATGCCGGTAGAACTGAACATCGTCGTAACTAAACATTTTGATTACTTAGCGATATGTGAAAGAGAAATACCAACATTAACTGAATAAAACATGATTGTTCAACACTTACTGAGACCTTTAAGTTGTCTTCCTGTCAGGTCCATTCGCTCCTCAGCAAAGTCACAAGCGATACCTTTCCATCGATCACCTGAATCGCTCATCCACTGACCGCGCGCACATCGCAAAGACGGCCTGAAAGTCAAAGTCCTCATCCTGTCACTAAAACAACAATAATAAACAAAATAATAGTGACATGTTGTCGCCGAAACGTCATGTTTTAATCTCGCTCCTTTCTTTTTATTTTGAAATAATGGCAACCACCTGACACAAGGTACCCCATGCACCGAAGGTCCCTTATGTAGGGGGGATGACTTTTGCACTCAGTACGATAACTTGTCGCTCACGACAAGACAGTGAGGGAGGTGAACTGTCGACCCCTAAGCCGAATATTAAGACAGCCCCTTTCGCCACTAGCGCTCACATCCAACTTCAAGACATAACGTACATCCATATATAACATGGACAGGTGTCTTCCACGTGGTACGTGTTGAGGTTTGCATTTCAGGAGCATGCGTACTGCTAAAACTCATATAACGAATAGATAAATACCTCGTTGTTTATTTCAACAAAATGATCAGGCAATGATCAAAAATATGAAAAGCTAGGGGGAAAAAACACACTTGTGATTAGTCTATAAAGTCACTTAACGACAAGGGAATCTTTTCACTATATTAATTTTGTTTAAAAAAAAAACGCTCAATGTTTGTGATTGTTCATTCTACCCAAGCCTTGGCATCCGTACAGATCGACGTTGTAGTTCATTTTTTTTTTTATCTCAGTTAACCCTTTAACCTCTAATATCAGAGACAAAATTCTCCTATCTTGTCCCGTTACTTTTCTTATAAAAGTACTGTGGAGAAGTTATTAAAATATCAAGAAAATTCACCTTGGGCGATCATATCCTTAATTCTCATAACTTTATGGGTTGAATAAGCATGGATATTACAAGGAGAAATTTGATGCTGATCACTGTTAGGGCTTAAAAGGTTAAGGTGGTCTTTCACCCAAAGAGTTAATTTGTTTGGTAAAAGTTTCCGGCAAAGTTCTTTTCTATTACTTTATAGGGATTCACGCCCTGGCATCAAAAATGAGTCTTTTCCAGTCACATGTCATACTAGTTAATGATTAACCAGCACGCTAAGTAAAAATAAGGGCTGTTGATTGCAAGAACGATATCTTACTAACGAGAAATAGCTTTTCTTTTAACTGAAATGGCCCAAAATTTGATTTCTCTGAACAATTCAACTTAAAATGAGAAAAAAACATCATTTTGACAACCACTCGTCATATAATTAGTTTTGACAAATGCGAGTATCTCGAGCGACGGGCTAAGCAAAATATCCACGCAATTCTAGAAAATAACAAAGGCATTCGCAGAAAGTCTGATTGTGTTGATTAGCTAGGTAAATTTACGGTATTTAACTGAAAGGAAGTTTTCTCGCAAAGAGGTGCGAAGATAACAAGACAAGTTAAGCGATTATTCTTGAAACGAACAAGTTCACAGCTAGAATAATCAATGACATCGCTAATTCGAAAATGTTTCGTTCTCGCTCTGAAGCAAACACGACAGTGAAAAGAAACAACATAGTAACAACTGGAGTAAACCAGTTTATTTAAGTCGACTGTGCATTTTAGGGGGCCCCTGACACTGAACAAAGTTCACTGAATCTAGTAAACACAAGAACAGTACACTGAACAGCAGACGAAAAAAAATGCCGGTAGAACTGAACATCGTCGTAACTAAACATTTTGATTACTTAGCGATATGTGAAAGAGAAATACCAACATTAACTGAATAAAACATGATTGTTCAACACTTACTGAGACCTTTAAGTTGTCTTCCTGTCAGGTCCATTCGCTCCTCAGCAAAGTCACAAGCGATACCTTTCCATCGATCACCTGAATCGCTCATCCACTGACCGCGCGCACATCGCAAAGACGGCCTGAAAGTCAAAGTCCTCATCCTGTCACTAAAACAACAATAATAAACAAAATAATAGTGACATGTTGTCGCCGAAACGTCATGTTTTAATCTCGCTCCTTTCTTTTTATTTTGAAATAATGGCAACCACCTGACACAAGGTACCCCATGCACCGAAGGTCCCTTATGTAGGGGGGATGACTTTTGCACTCAGTACGATAACTTGTCGCTCACGACAAGACAGTGAGGGAGGTGAACTGTCGACCCCTAAGCCGAATATTAAGACAGCCCCTTTCGCCACTAGCGCTCACATCCAACTTCAAGACATAACGTACATCCATATATAACATGGACAGGTGTCTTCCACGTGGTACGTGTTGAGGTTTGCATTTCAGGAGCATGCGTACTGCTAAAACTCATATAACGAATAGATAAATACCTCGTTGTTTATTTCAACAAAATGATCAGGCAATGATCAAAAATATGAAAAGCTAGGGGGAAAAAACACACTTGTGATTAGTCTATAAAGTCACTTAACGACAAGGGAATCTTTTCACTATATTAATTTTGTTTAAAAAAAAAACGCTCAATGTTTGTGATTGTTCATTCTACCCAAGCCTTGGCATCCGTACAGATCGACGTTGTAGTTCATTTTTTTTTTTATCTCAGTTAACCCTTTAACCTCTAATATCAGAGACAAAATTCTCCTATCTTGTCCCGTTACTTTTCTTATAAAAGTACTGTGGAGAAGTTATTAAAATATCAAGAAAATTCACCTTGGGCGATCATATCCTTAATTCTCATAACTTTATGGGTTGAATAAGCATGGATATTACAAGGAGAAATTTGATGCTGATCACTGTTAGGGCTTAAAAGGTTAAGGTGGTCTTTCACCCAAAGAGTTAATTTGTTTGGTAAAAGTTTCCGGCAAAGTTCTTTTCTATTACTTTATAGGGATTCACGCCCTGGCATCAAAAATGAGTCTTTTCCAGTCACATGTCATACTAGTTAATGATTAACCAGCACGCTAAGTAAAAATAAGGGCTGTTGATTGCAAGAACGATATCTTACTAACGAGAAATAGCTTTTCTTTTAACTGAAATGGCCCAAAATTTGATTTCTCTGAACAATTCAACTTAAAATGAGAAAAAAACATCATTTTGACAACCACTCGTCATATAATTAGTTTTGACAAATGCGAGTATCTCGAGCGACGGGCTAAGCAAAATATCCACGCAATTCTAGAAAATAACAAAGGCATTCGCAGAAAGTCTGATTGTGTTGATTAGCTAGGTAAATTTACGGTATTTAACTGAAAGGAAGTTTTCTCGCAAAGAGGTGCGAAGATAACAAGACAAGTTAAGCGATTATTCTTGAAACGAACAAGTTCACAGCTAGAATAATCAATGACATCGCTAATTCGAAAATGTTTCGTTCTCGCTCTGAAGCAAACACGACAGTGAAAAGAAACAACATAGTAACAACTGGAGTAAACCAGTTTATTTAAGTCGACTGTGCATTTTAGGGGGCCCCTGACACTGAACAAAGTTCACTGAATCTAGTAAACACAAGAACAGTACACTGAACAGCAGACGAAAAAAAATGCCGGTAGAACTGAACATCGTCGTAACTAAACATTTTGATTACTTAGCGATATGTGAAAGAGAAATACCAACATTAACTGAATAAAACATGATTGTTCAACACTTACTGAGACCTTTAAGTTGTCTTCCTGTCAGGTCCATTCGCTCCTCAGCAAAGTCACAAGCGATACCTTTCCATCGATCACCTGAATCGCTCATCCACTGACCGCGCGCACATCGCAAAGACGGCCTGAAAGTCAAAGTCCTCATCCTGTCACTAAAACAACAATAATAAACAAAATAATAGTGACATGTTGTCGCCGAAACGTCATGTTTTAATCTCGCTCCTTTCTTTTTATTTTGAAATAATGGCAACCACCTGACACAAGGTACCCCATGCACCGAAGGTCCCTTATGTAGGGGGGATGACTTTTGCACTCAGTACGATAACTTGTCGCTCACGACAAGACAGTGAGGGAGGTGAACTGTCGACCCCTAAGCCGAATATTAAGACAGCCCCTTTCGCCACTAGCGCTCACATCCAACTTCAAGACATAACGTACATCCATATATAACATGGACAGGTGTCTTCCACGTGGTACGTGTTGAGGTTTGCATTTCAGGAGCATGCGTACTGCTAAAACTCATATAACGAATAGATAAATACCTCGTTGTTTATTTCAACAAAATGATCAGGCAATGATCAAAAATATGAAAAGCTAGGGGGAAAAAACACACTTGTGATTAGTCTATAAAGTCACTTAACGACAAGGGAATCTTTTCACTATATTAATTTTGTTTAAAAAAAAAACGCTCAATGTTTGTGATTGTTCATTCTACCCAAGCCTTGGCATCCGTACAGATCGACGTTGTAGTTCATTTTTTTTTTTATCTCAGTTAACCCTTTAACCTCTAATATCAGAGACAAAATTCTCCTATCTTGTCCCGTTACTTTTCTTATAAAAGTACTGTGGAGAAGTTATTAAAATATCAAGAAAATTCACCTTGGGCGATCATATCCTTAATTCTCATAACTTTATGGGTTGAATAAGCATGGATATTACAAGGAGAAATTTGATGCTGATCACTGTTAGGGCTTAAAAGGTTAAGGTGGTCTTTCACCCAAAGAGTTAATTTGTTTGGTAAAAGTTTCCGGCAAAGTTCTTTTCTATTACTTTATAGGGATTCACGCCCTGGCATCAAAAATGAGTCTTTTCCAGTCACATGTCATACTAGTTAATGATTAACCAGCACGCTAAGTAAAAATAAGGGCTGTTGATTGCAAGAACGATATCTTACTAACGAGAAATAGCTTTTCTTTTAACTGAAATGGCCCAAAATTTGATTTCTCTGAACAATTCAACTTAAAATGAGAAAAAAACATCATTTTGACAACCACTCGTCATATAATTAGTTTTGACAAATGCGAGTATCTCGAGCGACGGGCTAAGCAAGATATCCACGCAATTCTAGAAAATAACAAAGGCATTCGCAGAAAGTCTGATTGTGTTGATTAGCTAGGTAAATTTACGGTATTTAACTGAAAGGAAGTTTTCTCGCAAAGAGGTGCGAAGATAACAAGACAAGTTAAGCGATTATTCTTGAAACGAACAAGTTCACAGCTAGAATAATCAATGACATCGCTAATTCGAAAATGTTTCGTTCTCGCTCTGAAGCAAACACGACAGTGAAAAGAAACAACATAGTAACAACTGGAGTAAACCAGTTTATTTAAGTCGACTGTGCATTTTAGGGGGCCCCTGACACTGAACAAAGTTCACTGAATCTAGTAAACACAAGAACAGTACACTGAACAGCAGACGAAAAAAAATGCCGGTAGAACTGAACATCGTCGTAACTAAACATTTTGATTACTTAGCGATATGTGAAAGAGAAATACCAACATTAACTGAATAAAACATGATTGTTCAACACTTACTGAGACCTTTAAGTTGTCTTCCTGTCAGGTCCATTCGCTCCTCAGCAAAGTCACAAGCGATACCTTTCCATCGATCACCTGAATCGCTCATCCACTGACCGCGCGCACATCGCAAAGACGGCCTGAAAGTCAAAGTCCTCATCCTGTCACTAAAACAACAATAATAAACAAAATAATAGTGACATGTTGTCGCCGAAACGTCATGTTTTAATCTCGCTCCTTTCTTTTTATTTTGAAATAATGGCAACCACCTGACACAAGGTACCCCATGCACCGAAGGTCCCTTATGTAGGGGGGATGACTTTTGCACTCAGTACGATAACTTGTCGCTCACGACAAGACAGTGAGGGAGGTGAACTGTCGACCCCTAAGCCGAATATTAAGACAGCCCCTTTCGCCACTAGCGCTCACATCCAACTTCAAGACATAACGTACATCCATATATAACATGGACAGGTGTCTTCCACGTGGTACGTGTTGAGGTTTGCATTTCAGGAGCATGCGTACTGCTAAAACTCATATAACGAATAGATAAATACCTCGTTGTTTATTTCAACAAAATGATCAGGCAATGATCAAAAATATGAAAAGCTAGGGGGAAAAAACACACTTGTGATTAGTCTATAAAGTCACTTAACGACAAGGGAATCTTTTCACTATATTAATTTTGTTTAAAAAAAAAACGCTCAATGTTTGTGATTGTTCATTCTACCCAAGCCTTGGCATCCGTACAGATCGACGTTGTAGTTCATTTTTTTTTTATCTCAGTTAACCCTTTAACCTCTAATATCAGAGACAAAATTCTCCTATCTTGTCCCGTTACTTTTCTTATAAAAGTACTGTGGAGAAGTTATTAAAATATCAAGAAAATTCACCTTGGGCGATCATATCCTTAATTCTCATAACTTTATGGGTTGAATAAGCATGGATATTACAAGGAGAAATTTGATGCTGATCACTGTTAGGGCTTAAAAGGTTAAGGTGGTCTTTCACCCAAAGAGTTAATTTGTTTGGTAAAAGTTTCCGGCAAAGTTCTTTTCTATTACTTTATAGGGATTCACGCCCTGGCATCAAAAATGAGTCTTTTCCAGTCACATGTCATACTAGTTAATGATTAACCAGCACGCTAAGTAAAAATAAGGGCTGTTGATTGCAAGAACGATATCTTACTAACGAGAAATAGCTTTTCTTTTAACTGAAATGGCCCAAAATTTGATTTCTCTGAACAATTCAACTTAAAATGAGAAAAAAACATCATTTTGACAACCACTCGTCATATAATTAGTTTTGACAAATGCGAGTATCTCGAGCGACGGGCTAAGCAAGATATCCACGCAATTCTAGAAAATAACAAAGGCATTCGCAGAAAGTCTGATTGTGTTGATTAGCTAGGTAAATTTACGGTATTTAACTGAAAGGAAGTTTTCTCGCAAAGAGGTGCGAAGATAACAAGACAAGTTAAGCGATTATTCTTGAAACGAACAAGTTCACAGCTAGAATAATCAATGACATCGCTAATTCGAAAATGTTTCGTTCTCGCTCTGAAGCAAACACGACAGTGAAAAGAAACAACATAGTAACAACTGGAGTAAACCAGTTTATTTAAGTCGACTGTGCATTTTAGGGGGCCCCTGACACTGAACAAAGTTCACTGAATCTAGTAAACACAAGAACAGTACACTGAACAGCAGACGAAAAAAAATGCCGGTAGAACTGAACATCGTCGTAACTAAACATTTTGATTACTTAGCGATATGTGAAAGAGAAATACCAACATTAACTGAATAAAACATGATTGTTCAACACTTACTGAGACCTTTAAGTTGTCTTCCTGTCAGGTCCATTCGCTCCTCAGCAAAGTCACAAGCGATACCTTTCCATCGATCACCTGAATCGCTCATCCACTGACCGCGCGCACATCGCAAAGACGGCCTGAAAGTCAAAGTCCTCATCCTGTCACTAAAACAACAATAATAAACAAAATAATAGTGACATGTTGTCGCCGAAACGTCATGTTTTAATCTCGCTCCTTTCTTTTTATTTTGAAATAATGGCAACCACCTGACACAAGGTACCCCATGCACCGAAGGTCCCTTATGTAGGGGGGATGACTTTTGCACTCAGTACGATAACTTGTCGCTCACGACAAGACAGTGAGGGAGGTGAACTGTCGACCCCTAAGCCGAATATTAAGACAGCCCCTTTCGCCACTAGCGCTCACATCCAACTTCAAGACATAACGTACATCCATATATAACATGGACAGGTGTCTTCCACGTGGTACGTGTTGAGGTTTGCATTTCAGGAGCATGCGTACTGCTAAAACTCATATAACGAATAGATAAATACCTCGTTGTTTATTTCAACAAAATGATCAGGCAATGATCAAAAATATGAAAAGCTAGGGGGAAAAAACACACTTGTGATTAGTCTATAAAGTCACTTAACGACAAGGGAATCTTTTCACTATATTAATTTTGTTTAAAAAAAAAACGCTCAATGTTTGTGATTGTTCATTCTACCCAAGCCTTGGCATCCGTACAGATCGACGTTGTAGTTCATTTTTTTTTTTATCTCAGTTAACCCTTTAACCTCTAATATCAGAGACAAAATTCTCCTATCTTGTCCCGTTACTTTTCTTATAAAAGTACTGTGGAGAAGTTATTAAAATATCAAGAAAATTCACCTTGGGCGATCATATCCTTAATTCTCATAACTTTATGGGTTGAATAAGCATGGATATTACAAGGAGAAATTTGATGCTGATCACTGTTAGGGCTTAAAAGGTTAAGGTGGTCTTTCACCCAAAGAGTTAATTTGTTTGGTAAAAGTTTCCGGCAAAGTTCTTTTCTATTACTTTATAGGGATTCACGCCCTGGCATCAAAAATGAGTCTTTTCCAGTCACATGTCATACTAGTTAATGATTAACCAGCACGCTAAGTAAAAATAAGGGCTGTTGATTGCAAGAACGATATCTTACTAACGAGAAATAGCTTTTCTTTTAACTGAAATGGCCCAAAATTTGATTTCTCTGAACAATTCAACTTAAAATGAGAAAAAAACATCATTTTGACAACCACTCGTCATATAATTAGTTTTGACAAATGCGAGTATCTCGAGCGACGGGCTAAGCAAAATATCCACGCAATTCTAGAAAATAACAAAGGCATTCGCAGAAAGTCTGATTGTGTTGATTAGCTAGGTAAATTTACGGTATTTAACTGAAAGGAAGTTTTCTCGCAAAGAGGTGCGAAGATAACAAGACAAGTTAAGCGATTATTCTTGAAACGAACAAGTTCACAGCTAGAATAATCAATGACATCGCTAATTCGAAAATGTTTCGTTCTCGCTCTGAAGCAAACACGACAGTGAAAAGAAACAACATAGTAACAACTGGAGTAAACCAGTTTATTTAAGTCGACTGTGCATTTTAGGGGGCCCCTGACACTGAACAAAGTTCACTGAATCTAGTAAACACAAGAACAGTACACTGAACAGCAGACGAAAAAAAATGCCGGTAGAACTGAACATCGTCGTAACTAAACATTTTGATTACTTAGCGATATGTGAAAGAGAAATACCAACATTAACTGAATAAAACATGATTGTTCAACACTTACTGAGACCTTTAAGTTGTCTTCCTGTCAGGTCCATTCGCTCCTCAGCAAAGTCACAAGCGATACCTTTCCATCGATCACCTGAATCGCTCATCCACTGACCGCGCGCACATCGCAAAGACGGCCTGAAAGTCAAAGTCCTCATCCTGTCACTAAAACAACAATAATAAACAAAATAATAGTGACATGTTGTCGCCGAAACGTCATGTTTTAATCTCGCTCCTTTCTTTTTATTTTGAAATAATGGCAACCACCTGACACAAGGTACCCCATGCACCGAAGGTCCCTTATGTAGGGGGGATGACTTTTGCACTCAGTACGATAACTTGTCGCTCACGACAAGACAGTGAGGGAGGTGAACTGTCGACCCCTAAGCCGAATATTAAGACAGCCCCTTTCGCCACTAGCGCTCACATCCAACTTCAAGACATAACGTACATCCATATATAACATGGACAGGTGTCTTCCACGTGGTACGTGTTGAGGTTTGCATTTCAGGAGCATGCGTACTGCTAAAACTCATATAACGAATAGATAAATACCTCGTTGTTTATTTCAACAAAATGATCAGGCAATGATCAAAAATATGAAAAGCTAGGGGGAAAAAACACACTTGTGATTAGTCTATAAAGTCACTTAACGACAAGGGAATCTTTTCACTATATTAATTTTGTTTAAAAAAAAAACGCTCAATGTTTGTGATTGTTCATTCTACCCAAGCCTTGGCATCCGTACAGATCGACGTTGTAGTTCATTTTTTTTTTTATCTCAGTTAACCCTTTAACCTCTAATATCAGAGACAAAATTCTCCTATCTTGTCCCGTTACTTTTCTTATAAAAGTACTGTGGAGAAGTTATTAAAATATCAAGAAAATTCACCTTGGGCGATCATATCCTTAATTCTCATAACTTTATGGGTTGAATAAGCATGGATATTACAAGGAGAAATTTGATGCTGATCACTGTTAGGGCTTAAAAGGTTAAGGTGGTCTTTCACCCAAAGAGTTAATTTGTTTGGTAAAAGTTTCCGGCAAAGTTCTTTTCTATTACTTTATAGGGATTCACGCCCTGGCATCAAAAATGAGTCTTTTCCAGTCACATGTCATACTAGTTAATGATTAACCAGCACGCTAAGTAAAAATAAGGGCTGTTGATTGCAAGAACGATATCTTACTAACGAGAAATAGCTTTTCTTTTAACTGAAATGGCCCAAAATTTGATTTCTCTGAACAATTCAACTTAAAATGAGAAAAAAACATCATTTTGACAACCACTCGTCATATAATTAGTTTTGACAAATGCGAGTATCTCGAGCGACGGGCTAAGCAAAATATCCACGCAATTCTAGAAAATAACAAAGGCATTCGCAGAAAGTCTGATTGTGTTGATTAGCTAGGTAAATTTACGGTATTTAACTGAAAGGAAGTTTTCTCGCAAAGAGGTGCGAAGATAACAAGACAAGTTAAGCGATTATTCTTGAAACGAACAAGTTCACAGCTAGAATAATCAATGACATCGCTAATTCGAAAATGTTTCGTTCTCGCTCTGAAGCAAACACGACAGTGAAAAGAAACAACATAGTAACAACTGGAGTAAACCAGTTTATTTAAGTCGACTGTGCATTTTAGGGGGCCCCTGACACTGAACAAAGTTCACTGAATCTAGTAAACACAAGAACAGTACACTGAACAGCAGACGAAAAAAAATGCCGGTAGAACTGAACATCGTCGTAACTAAACATTTTGATTACTTAGCGATATGTGAAAGAGAAATACCAACATTAACTGAATAAAACATGATTGTTCAACACTTACTGAGACCTTTAAGTTGTCTTCCTGTCAGGTCCATTCGCTCCTCAGCAAAGTCACAAGCGATACCTTTCCATCGATCACCTGAATCGCTCATCCACTGACCGCGCGCACATCGCAAAGACGGCCTGAAAGTCAAAGTCCTCATCCTGTCACTAAAACAACAATAATAAACAAAATAATAGTGACATGTTGTCGCCGAAACGTCATGTTTTAATCTCGCTCCTTTCTTTTTATTTTGAAATAATGGCAACCACCTGACACAAGGTACCCCATGCACCGAAGGTCCCTTATGTAGGGGGGATGACTTTTGCACTCAGTACGATAACTTGTCGCTCACGACAAGACAGTGAGGGAGGTGAACTGTCGACCCCTAAGCCGAATATTAAGACAGCCCCTTTCGCCACTAGCGCTCACATCCAACTTCAAGACATAACGTACATCCATATATAACATGGACAGGTGTCTTCCACGTGGTACGTGTTGAGGTTTGCATTTCAGGAGCATGCGTACTGCTAAAACTCATATAACGAATAGATAAATACCTCGTTGTTTATTTCAACAAAATGATCAGGCAATGATCAAAAATATGAAAAGCTAGGGGGAAAAAACACACTTGTGATTAGTCTATAAAGTCACTTAACGACAAGGGAATCTTTTCACTATATTAATTTTGTTTAAAAAAAAAACGCTCAATGTTTGTGATTGTTCATTCTACCCAAGCCTTGGCATCCGTACAGATCGACGTTGTAGTTCATTTTTTTTTTTATCTCAGTTAACCCTTTAACCTCTAATATCAGAGACAAAATTCTCCTATCTTGTCCCGTTACTTTTCTTATAAAAGTACTGTGGAGAAGTTATTAAAATATCAAGAAAATTCACCTTGGGCGATCATATCCTTAATTCTCATAACTTTATGGGTTGAATAAGCATGGATATTACAAGGAGAAATTTGATGCTGATCACTGTTAGGGCTTAAAAGGTTAAGGTGGTCTTTCACCCAAAGAGTTAATTTGTTTGGTAAAAGTTTCCGGCAAAGTTCTTTTCTATTACTTTATAGGGATTCACGCCCTGGCATCAAAAATGAGTCTTTTCCAGTCACATGTCATACTAGTTAATGATTAACCAGCACGCTAAGTAAAAATAAGGGCTGTTGATTGCAAGAACGATATCTTACTAACGAGAAATAGCTTTTCTTTTAACTGAAATGGCCCAAAATTTGATTTCTCTGAACAATTCAACTTAAAATGAGAAAAAAACATCATTTTGACAACCACTCGTCATATAATTAGTTTTGACAAATGCGAGTATCTCGAGCGACGGGCTAAGCAAAATATCCACGCAATTCTAGAAAATAACAAAGGCATTCGCAGAAAGTCTGATTGTGTTGATTAGCTAGGTAAATTTACGGTATTTAACTGAAAGGAAGTTTTCTCGCAAAGAGGTGCGAAGATAACAAGACAAGTTAAGCGATTATTCTTGAAACGAACAAGTTCACAGCTAGAATAATCAATGACATCGCTAATTCGAAAATGTTTCGTTCTCGCTCTGAAGCAAACACGACAGTGAAAAGAAACAACATAGTAACAACTGGAGTAAACCAGTTTATTTAAGTCGACTGTGCATTTTAGGGGGCCCCTGACACTGAACAAAGTTCACTGAATCTAGTAAACACAAGAACAGTACACTGAACAGCAGACGAAAAAAAATGCCGGTAGAACTGAACATCGTCGTAACTAAACATTTTGATTACTTAGCGATATGTGAAAGAGAAATACCAACATTAACTGAATAAAACATGATTGTTCAACACTTACTGAGACCTTTAAGTTGTCTTCCTGTCAGGTCCATTCGCTCCTCAGCAAAGTCACAAGCGATACCTTTCCATCGATCACCTGAATCGCTCATCCACTGACCGCGCGCACATCGCAAAGACGGCCTGAAAGTCAAAGTCCTCATCCTGTCACTAAAACAACAATAATAAACAAAATAATAGTGACATGTTGTCGCCGAAACGTCATGTTTTAATCTCGCTCCTTTCTTTTTATTTTGAAATAATGGCAACCACCTGACACAAGGTACCCCATGCACCGAAGGTCCCTTATGTAGGGGGGATGACTTTTGCACTCAGTACGATAACTTGTCGCTCACGACAAGACAGTGAGGGAGGTGAACTGTCGACCCCTAAGCCGAATATTAAGACAGCCCCTTTCGCCACTAGCGCTCACATCCAACTTCAAGACATAACGTACATCCATATATAACATGGACAGGTGTCTTCCACGTGGTACGTGTTGAGGTTTGCATTTCAGGAGCATGCGTACTGCTAAAACTCATATAACGAATAGATAAATACCTCGTTGTTTATTTCAACAAAATGATCAGGCAATGATCAAAAATATGAAAAGCTAGGGGGAAAAAACACACTTGTGATTAGTCTATAAAGTCACTTAACGACAAGGGAATCTTTTCACTATA
>NW_028146244.1:0-15397 GCF_977016875.1 Pavona decussata
GTTGTGTACGCATTTTCTCAATTGCAAGGCAAAGGGAGAGTTGTTCAGTGGTGTTGCTGTCGGGAGAAACATAAGAACGGTGGTGAACATTATCATCTCGCGCTGAAACTGGATCGTAATGAACGCTGGTTATCGGCGAAGGAATTTTTATTGAAGGAATTTGGGATTTCAGTTCACTTTTCCAACAAGCATCACAACTATTTCAGCGCGCACCAAAAACTCATTTTGCAAAGGATATTTCCCTGACTGCTGATACTCCAATCTTCTGCACAGGAAAGCGTCCGCTCATGTATATTAAAAATGGCTTAGTAGATGAACGTGAAACGGAAATGATGAATGTGCGTTGGAGAATTTTTTATTTCAATTTTCAAATCCCGCGGGAGCAGCAAAGAGAAATCCCGCCATGTGCACGATGTTTTGTAAGCCGGCTTATTTGTGGCGAGCCAGACCTAGAATTCGGCATGTAACGATTAACTTGACAGTTTCAAGGCAATGGTGAAATAAAACAACGATTAACACAGGTTTTCAACGGTTAACACCGAATGCTCTTGAAAAGAATAGATAGTCATTTCTTTTAATACAAAACTGCTGTTAATCGTTGTTAATCGTTGAAAGTGCTAAATGTCTTCTTGTTAATCGTATGCAATTAAAGTATTTTGCGTTATTAAGAGTTATATGTAAACAAACGGAAGAAAGGTAGATGTTACGGCAAGAAATGGACACATTTTCTCTTGTAGAATGTATTTGTTGACGTTTGTGACATGCCTGTCACGCACGCTGTACTATGTAACACAATAAAATACTAGCGTGACGTAATCTTCTGATTATTACTTGGTCAGAAAAGACTGCCTTCGTGTCCTGAGTTGCAAGAATAATAAATGTATATTAAATACAAGTATTAATACTTAGTGCGTTGTCCTTTTCCAGTAATAATGGGATCCATACGGCCACCCATAGTGTCTATAATCTTGTCGATTACCTCTGATGGAAAGTTGTACATTGTTCTAATTACACGTGATGAAAATTCATCGAATGTCTCACGCGTAATGTTTAATTCTACAGCCTGTTTTCTCAGCTTTTTTTAAACAAGATTAAGGAAATTCTCGATAGCATCTATGTCACGGCTGCGAGGCGGAATACATAATTGTTTTGCCCTTTTTATTTTAAGTACTCTTCTAACAAGAGCAGAATTCTGGTTCGGTGCGTTGAGTTGTACAAACATGCGAGAACCATTCTTGTCTGCTCTTGCAAACATAGAATCAAATTTTCCATTAACAAAAGAGGCAAATGAACGGCTGTCCAGATTATCATATGCATGACACTCAATTACTCCTTTATCGTAACTAATGGCCACCATTAATCTTAAAACGCGACCTCCACTCCCCTCTTTGCATCCTTTAGCTGTGCATCCCTGAATAAGCCCTTCGCATGCTCTCCTCCATACTCTCCCTTGTGGCGTTCTAGCTTGATCCGCCAGATTTCTTTTATAATAGAAACTGACACCATCCAAATTTAAAGCAACCGTATTGCACCAAATATCCCGAGAGTGGTTATTTTTTATGTTCTTTGCAAAGTGAACACGTTGACGCATGTCATCCTCGGACATCAAGCCTTTTTTACGCGCCTGCAGGAAGTGGTAGCCTTCCTTGTGCAGAAAACGCCAAACGGTCCTGCTGCTTACTTCATTAGGCTTTAGACCAGCCCGCTCCTTAATCCTACTGGAAGAAAAATGTCCTTCCTCTTTTCGTAGCGCTCGCAAACAGCGAATAATTTTTCTCTGGTCACGCGCGTACAACTTGCCTGCGCGTATAAACGGGACCGGTCTGTTTCACGGATATGAACTCGTCTCGAATTCTGTATACCGATGCAAGTGAAATGTTGCATTGTTTCAGTATCTCTACAGCTGGTAATATCTTCTGCCGCGCCAAATATGCAATATACGCCTTTCTTTGCGAGTCAATGGCGCCCATAAAAACCATTGTATAACTGGCGAGGTGATGAGATAATGCATCTCTTTGCGTTACAAATTAATTACAACCATTATCTCCGCGAATTAGAACCAATTAACGGCAATATTCCTGGACGTTAATTAGTACCCAATGTCCAATTACATATCACCCGACTGGGTTTCTGTGCAGGGTTAGATCTCTGTTTTTAAACAATTTGTCTGTTTTACAATCGTGGACAATTCTCGTTAAGAAATCTGAACGCGGCCTACCAAAAACAATTATTTCCTATTCCTCCCCTCGAATTTCTACAAGTTCCTTCTCCCTCCCCCCCTCCCCCTATACAATGTTGATTTGGGAAATGCTGATTGCCGTGAAACTGTTCGTGACCCACCAAACAACATTGAGTTGGGGGGAGGGGGGCGGGGAAAATATGGTCGTTCGATTGTTTACTTGTCAAAACGCTTGGAAGGGTACGTTTTCTTAACCGTTTTGTCCACGATTGTGTCAGCCAATTTTTTTCCATTTCCTCAGAACTCAAAAAGTTTGAACTTCCCGGGAGCCGTGGATAGACACACCGGTCGGTGTTCTCTAAGTTACGCGTACGTTAACGTCAGTGTTTTATTTAGCAGAGATGTAACAAGCCAAAAATTGATCATGCCGGTCGTGATATAAACAACTCGCGTGTCGTTCTGGCCACTTGTTTTGCCATTGTTCAGTGAAATTAGTAACCACCAACACTATGGATCTTTTGAAAAGCTATGAAAGTAATGAATCTAGTTCAGAGGAGCCGGGTAAATCGTTATCCGAAGATTCTCTCCTTAGAAGTGACCTACGCAGTGTTTATTTGGTGACATATAGCCAGGCAGATATTACTAAATTTCCAACCCGGGAAAATTTCGCCTCAGCAGTTGTGTACGCATTTTCTCAATTGCAAGGCAAAGGGAGAGTTGTTCAGTGGTGTTGCTGTCGGGAGAAACATAAGAACGGTGGTGAACATTATCATCTCGCGCTGAAACTGGATCGTAATGAACGCTGGTTATCGGCGAAGGAATTTTTATTGAAGGAATTTGGGATTTCAGTTCACTTTTCCAACAAGCATCACAACTATTTCAGCGCGCACCAAAAACTCATTTTGCAAAGGATATTTCCCTGACTGCTGATACTCCAATCTTCTGCACAGGAAAGCGTCCGCTCATGTATATTAAAAATGGCTTAGTAGATGAACGTGAAACGGAAATGATGAATGTGCGTTGGAGAATTTTTTATTTCAATTTTCAAATCCCGCGGGAGCAGCAAAGAGAAATCCCGCCATGTGCACGATGTTTTGTAAGCCGGCTTATTTGTGGCGAGCCAGACCTAGAATTCGGCATGTAACGATTAACTTGACAGTTTCAAGGCAATGGTGAAATAAAACAACGATTAACACAGGTTTTCAACGGTTAACACCGAATGCTCTTGAAAAGAATAGATAGTCATTTCTTTTAATACAAAACTGCTGTTAATCGTTGTTAATCGTTGAAAGTGCTAAATGTCTTCTTGTTAATCGTATGCAATTAAAGTATTTTGCGTTATTAAGAGTTATATGTAAACAAACGGAAGAAAGGTAGATGTTACGGCAAGAAATGGACACATTTTCTCTTGTAGAATGTATTTGTTGACGTTTGTGACATGCCTGTCACGCACGCTGTACTATGTAACACAATAAAATACTAGCGTGACGTAATCTTCTGATTATTACTTGGTCAGAAAAGACTGCCTTCGTGTCCTGAGTTGCAAGAATAATAAATGTATATTAAATACAAGTATTAATACTTAGTGCGTTGTCCTTTTCCAGTAATAATGGGATCCATACGGCCACCCATAGTGTCTATAATCTTGTCGATTACCTCTGATGGAAAGTTGTACATTGTTCTAATTACACGTGATGAAAATTCATCGAATGTCTCACGCGTAATGTTTAATTCTACAGCCTGTTTTCTCAGCTTTTTTTAAACAAGATTAAGGAAATTCTCGATAGCATCTATGTCACGGCTGCGAGGCGGAATACATAATTGTTTTGCCCTTTTTATTTTAAGTACTCTTCTAACAAGAGCAGAATTCTGGTTCGGTGCGTTGAGTTGTACAAACATGCGAGAACCATTCTTGTCTGCTCTTGCAAACATAGAATCAAATTTTCCATTAACAAAAGAGGCAAATGAACGGCTGTCCAGATTATCATATGCATGACACTCAATTACTCCTTTATCGTAACTAATGGCCACCATTAATCTTAAAACGCGACCTCCACTCCCCTCTTTGCATCCTTTAGCTGTGCATCCCTGAATAAGCCCTTCGCATGCTCTCCTCCATACTCTCCCTTGTGGCGTTCTAGCTTGATCCGCCAGATTTCTTTTATAATAGAAACTGACACCATCCAAATTTAAAGCAACCGTATTGCACCAAATATCCCGAGAGTGGTTATTTTTTATGTTCTTTGCAAAGTGAACACGTTGACGCATGTCATCCTCGGACATCAAGCCTTTTTTACGCGCCTGCAGGAAGTGGTAGCCTTCCTT
The DNA here is from genome assembly GCF_977016875.1 of Pavona decussata. Lineage (NCBI taxonomy): Eukaryota > Metazoa > Cnidaria > Anthozoa > Scleractinia > Agariciidae > Pavona > Pavona decussata. The sequence continues at coordinate 4,505 of NW_028146244.1, forward strand.
GTGCAGAAAACGCCAAACGGTCCTGCTGCTTACTTCATTAGGCTTTAGACCAGCCCGCTCCTTAATCCTACTGGAAGAAAAATGTCCTTCCTCTTTTCGTAGCGCTCGCAAACAGCGAATAATTTTTCTCTGGTCACGCGCGTACAACTTGCCTGCGCGTATAAACGGGACCGGTCTGTTTCACGGATATGAACTCGTCTCGAATTCTGTATACCGATGCAAGTGAAATGTTGCATTGTTTCAGTATCTCTACAGCTGGTAATATCTTCTGCCGCGCCAAATATGCAATATACGCCTTTCTTTGCGAGTCAATGGCGCCCATAAAAACCATTGTATAACTGGCGAGGTGATGAGATAATGCATCTCTTTGCGTTACAAATTAATTACAACCATTATCTCCGCGAATTAGAACCAATTAACGGCAATATTCCTGGACGTTAATTAGTACCCAATGTCCAATTACATATCACCCGACTGGGTTTCTGTGCAGGGTTAGATCTCTGTTTTTAAACAATTTGTCTGTTTTACAATCGTGGACAATTCTCGTTAAGAAATCTGAACGCGGCCTACCAAAAACAATTATTTCCTATTCCTCCCCTCGAATTTCTACAAGTTCCTTCTCCCTCCCCCCCTCCCCCTATACAATGTTGATTTGGGAAATGCTGATTGCCGTGAAACTGTTCGTGACCCACCAAACAACATTGAGTTGGGGGGAGGGGGGCGGGGAAAATATGGTCGTTCGATTGTTTACTTGTCAAAACGCTTGGAAGGGTACGTTTTCTTAACCGTTTTGTCCACGATTGTGTCAGCCAATTTTTTTCCATTTCCTCAGAACTCAAAAAGTTTGAACTTCCCGGGAGCCGTGGATAGACACACCGGTCGGTGTTCTCTAAGTTACGCGTACGTTAACGTCAGTGTTTTATTTAGCAGAGATGTAACAAGCCAAAAATTGATCATGCCGGTCGTGATATAAACAACTCGCGTGTCGTTCTGGCCACTTGTTTTGCCATTGTTCAGTGAAATTAGTAACCACCAACACTATGGATCTTTTGAAAAGCTATGAAAGTAATGAATCTAGTTCAGAGGAGCCGGGTAAATCGTTATCCGAAGATTCTCTCCTTAGAAGTGACCTACGCAGTGTTTATTTGGTGACATATAGCCAGGCAGATATTACTAAATTTCCAACCCGGGAAAATTTCGCCTCAGCAGTTGTGTACGCATTTTCTCAATTGCAAGGCAAAGGGAGAGTTGTTCAGTGGTGTTGCTGTCGGGAGAAACATAAGAACGGTGGTGAACATTATCATCTCGCGCTGAAACTGGATCGTAATGAACGCTGGTTATCGGCGAAGGAATTTTTATTGAAGGAATTTGGGATTTCAGTTCACTTTTCCAACAAGCATCACAACTATTTCAGCGCGCACCAAAAACTCATTTTGCAAAGGATATTTCCCTGACTGCTGATACTCCAATCTTCTGCACAGGAAAGCGTCCGCTCATGTATATTAAAAATGGCTTAGTAGATGAACGTGAAACGGAAATGATGAATGTGCGTTGGAGAATTTTTTATTTCAATTTTTATTTTCAAATCCCGCGGGAGCAGCAAAGAGAAATCCCGCCATGTGCACGATGTTTTGTAAGCCGGCTTATTTGTGGCGAGCCAGACCTAGAATTCGGCATGTAACGATTAACTTGACAGTTTCAAGGCAATGGTGAAATAAAACAACGATTAACACAGGTTTTCAACGGTTAACACCGAATGCTCTTGAAAAGAATAGATAGTCATTTCTTTTAATACAAAACTGCTGTTAATCGTTGTTAATCGTTGAAAGTGCTAAATGTCTTCTTGTTAATCGTATGCAATTAAAGTATTTTGCGTTTATTAAGAGTTATATGTAAACAAACGGAAGAAAGGTAGATGTTACGGCAAGAAATGGACACATTTTCTCTTGTAGAATGTATTTGTTGACGTTTGTGACATGCCTGTCACGCACGCTGTACTATGTAACACAATAAAATACTAGCGTGACGTAATCTTCTGATTATTACTTGGTCAGAAAAGACTGCCTTCGTGTCCTGAGTTGCAAGAATAATAAATGTATATTAAATACAAGTATTAATACTTAGTGCGTTGTCCTTTTCCAGTAATAATGGATCCATACGGCCACCCATAGTGTCTATAATCTTGTCGATTACCTCTGATGGAAAGTTGTACATTGTTCTAATTACACGTGATGAAAATTCATCGAATGTCTCACGCGTAATGTTTAATTCTACAGCCTGTTTTCTCAGCTTTTTTTAAACAAGATTAAGGAAATTCTCGATAGCATCTATGTCACGGCTGCGAGGCGGAATACATAATTGTTTTTGCCCTTTTTATTTTAAGTACTCTTCTAACAAGAGCAGAATTCTGGTTCGGTGCGTTGAGTTGTACAAACATGCGAGAACCATTCTTGTCTGCTCTTGCAAACATAGAATCAAATTTTCCATTAACAAAAGAGGCAAATGAACGGCTGTCCAGATTATCATATGCATGACACTCAATTACTCCTTTATCGTAACTAATGGCCACCATTAATCTTAAAACGCGACCTCCACTCCCCTCTTTGCATCCTTTAGCTGTGCATCCCTGAATAAGCCCTTCGCATGCTCTCCTCCATACTCTCCCTTGTGGCGTTCTAGCTTGATCCGCCAGATTTCTTTTATAATAGAAACTGACACCATCCAAATTTAAAGCAACCGTATTGCACCAAATATCCCGAGAGTGGTTATTTTTTATGTTCTTTGCAAAGTGAACACGTTGACGCATGTCATCCTCGGACATCAAGCCTTTTTTACGCGCCTGCAGGAAGTGGTAGCCTTCCTTGTGCAGAGCGCCAAACGGTCCTGCTGCTTACTTCATTAGGCTTTAGACCAGCCCGCTCCTTAATCCTACTGGAAGAAAAATGTCCTTCCTCTTTTCGTAGCGCTCGCAAACAGCGAATAATTTTTCTCTGGTCACGCGCGTACAACTTGCCTGCGCGTATAAACGGGACCGGTCTGTTTCACGGATATGAACTCGTCTCGAATTCTGTATACCGATGCAAGTGAAATGTTGCATTGTTTCAGTATCTCTACAGCTGGTAATATCTTCTGCCGCGCCAAATATGCAATATACGCCTTTCTTTGCGAGTCAATGGCGCCCATAAAAACCATTGTATAACTGGCGAGGTGATGAGATAATGCATCTCTTTGCGTTACAAATTAATTACAACCATTATCTCCGCGAATTAGAACCAATTAACGGCAATATTCCTGGACGTTAATTAGTACCCAATGTCCAATTACATATCACCCGACTGGGTTTCTGTGCAGGGTTAGATCTCTGTTTTTAAACAATTTGTCTGTTTTACAATCGTGGACAATTCTCGTTAAGAAATCTGAACGCGGCCTACCAAAAACAATTATTTCCTATTCCTCCCCTCGAATTTCTACAAGTTCCTTCTCCCTCCCCCCCTCCCCCTATACAATGTTGATTTGGGAAATGCTGATTGCCGTGAAACTGTTCGTGACCCACCAAACAACATTGAGTTGGGGGGAGGGGGGCGGGGAAAATATGGTCGTTCGATTGTTTACTTGTCAAAACGCTTGGAAGGGTACGTTTTCTTAACCGTTTTGTCCACGATTGTGTCAGCCAATTTTTTTCCATTTCCTCAGAACTCAAAAAGTTTGAACTTCCCGGGAGCCGTGGATAGACACACCGGTCGGTGTTCTCTAAGTTACGCGTACGTTAACGTCAGTGTTTTATTTAGCAGAGATGTAACAAGCCAAAAATTGATCATGCCGGTCGTGATATAAACAACTCGCGTGTCGTTCTGGCCACTTGTTTTGCCATTGTTCAGTGAAATTAGTAACCACCAACACTATGGATCTTTTGAAAAGCTATGAAAGTAATGAATCTAGTTCAGAGGAGCCGGGTAAATCGTTATCCGAAGATTCTCTCCTTAGAAGTGACCTACGCAGTGTTTATTTGGTGACATATAGCCAGGCAGATATTACTAAATTTCCAACCCGGGAAAATTTCGCCTCAGCAGTTGTGTACGCATTTTCTCAATTGCAAGGCAAAGGGAGAGTTGTTCAGTGGTGTTGCTGTCGGGAGAAACATAAGAACGGTGGTGAACATTATCATCTCGCGCTGAAACTGGATCGTAATGAACGCTGGTTATCGGCGAAGGAATTTTTATTGAAGGAATTTGGGATTTCAGTTCACTTTTCCAACAAGCATCACAACTATTTCAGCGCGCACCAAAAAACTCATTTTGCAAAGGATATTTCCCTGACTGCTGATACTCCAATCTTCTGCACAGGAAAGCGTCCGCTCATGTATATTAAAAATGGCTTAGTAGATGAACGTGAAACGGAAATGATGAATGTGCGTTGGAGAATTTTTTATTTCAATTTTCAAATCCCGCGGGAGCAGCAAAGAGAAATCCCGCCATGTGCACGATGTTTTGTAAGCCGGCTTATTTGTGGCGAGCCAGACCTAGAATTCGGCATGTAACGATTAACTTGACAGTTTCAAGGCAATGGTGAAATAAAACAACGATTAACACAGGTTTTCAACGGTTAACACCGAATGCTCTTGAAAAGAATAGATAGTCATTTCTTTTAATACAAAACTGCTGTTAATCGTTGTTAATCGTTGAAAGTGCTAAATGTCTTCTTGTTAATCGTATGCAATTAAAGTATTTTGCGTTATTAAGAGTTATATGTAAACAAACGGAAGAAAGGTAGATGTTACGGCAAGAAATGGACACATTTTCTCTTGTAGAATGTATTTGTTGACGTTTGTGACATGCCTGTCACGCACGCTGTACTATGTAACACAATAAAATACTAGCGTGACGTAATCTTCTGATTATTACTTGGTCAGAAAAGACTGCCTTCGTGTCCTGAGTTGCAAGAATAATAAATGTATATTAAATACAAGTATTAATACTTAGTGCGTTGTCCTTTTCCAGTAATAATGGGATCCATACGGCCACCCATAGTGTCTATAATCTTGTCGATTACCTCTGATGGAAAGTTGTACATTGTTCTAATTACACGTGATGAAAATTCATCGAATGTCTCACGCGTAATGTTTAATTCTACAGCCTGTTTTCTCAGCTTTTTTTAAACAAGATTAAGGAAATTCTCGATAGCATCTATGTCACGGCTGCGAGGCGGAATACATAATTGTTTTGCCCTTTTTATTTTAAGTACTCTTCTAACAAGAGCAGAATTCTGGTTCGGTGCGTTGAGTTGTACAAACATGCGAGAACCATTCTTGTCTGCTCTTGCAAACATAGAATCAAATTTTCCATTAACAAAAGAGGCAAATGAACGGCTGTCCAGATTATCATATGCATGACACTCAATTACTCCTTTATCGTAACTAATGGCCACCATTAATCTTAAAACGCGACCTCCACTCCCCTCTTTGCATCCTTTAGCTGTGCATCCCTGAATAAGCCCTTCGCATGCTCTCCTCCATACTCTCCCTTGTGGCGTTCTAGCTTGATCCGCCAGATTTCTTTTATAATAGAAACTGACACCATCCAAATTTAAAGCAACCGTATTGCACCAAATATCCCGAGAGTGGTTATTTTTTATGTTCTTTGCAAAGTGAACACGTTGACGCATGTCATCCTCGGACATCAAGCCTTTTTTACGCGCCTGCAGGAAGTGGTAGCCTTCCTTGTGCAGAAAACGCCAAACGGTCCTGCTGCTTACTTCATTAGGCTTTAGACCAGCCCGCTCCTTAATCCTACTGGAAGAAAAATGTCCTTCCTCTTTTCGTAGCGCTCGCAAACAGCGAATAATTTTTCTCTGGTCACGCGCGTACAACTTGCCTGCGCGTATAAACGGGACCGGTCTGTTTCACGGATATGAACTCGTCTCGAATTCTGTATACCGATGCAAGTGAAATGTTGCATTGTTTCAGTATCTCTACAGCTGGTAATATCTTCTGCCGCGCCAAATATGCAATATACGCCTTTCTTTGCGAGTCAATGGCGCCCATAAAAACCATTGTATAACTGGCGAGGTGATGAGATAATGCATCTCTTTGCGTTACAAATTAATTACAACCATTATCTCCGCGAATTAGAACCAATTAACGGCAATATTCCTGGACGTTAATTAGTACCCAATGTCCAATTACATATCACCCGACTGGGTTTCTGTGCAGGGTTAGATCTCTGTTTTTAAACAATTTGTCTGTTTTACAATCGTGGACAATTCTCGTTAAGAAATCTGAACGCGGCCTACCAAAAACAATTATTTCCTATTCCTCCCCTCGAATTTCTACAAGTTCCTTCTCCCTCCCCCCCTCCCCCTATACAATGTTGATTTGGGAAATGCTGATTGCCGTGAAACTGTTCGTGACCCACCAAACAACATTGAGTTGGGGGGAGGGGGGGCGGGGAAAATATGGTCGTTCGATTGTTTACTTGTCAAAACGCTTGGAAGGGTACGTTTTCTTAACCGTTTTGTCCACGATTGTGTCAGCCAATTTTTTTCCATTTCCTCAGAACTCAAAAAGTTTGAACTTCCCGGGAGCCGTGGATAGACACACCGGTCGGTGTTCTCTAAGTTACGCGTACGTTAACGTCAGTGTTTTATTTAGCAGAGATGTAACAAGCCAAAAATTGATCATGCCGGTCGTGATATAAACAACTCGCGTGTCGTTCTGGCCACTTGTTTTGCCATTGTTCAGTGAAATTAGTAACCACCAACACTATGGATCTTTTGAAAAGCTATGAAAGTAATGAATCTAGTTCAGAGGAGCCGGGTAAATCGTTATCCGAAGATTCTCTCCTTAGAAGTGACCTACGCAGTGTTTATTTGGTGACATATAGCCAGGCAGATATTACTAAATTTCCAACCCGGGAAAATTTCGCCTCAGCAGTTGTGTACGCATTTTCTCAATTGCAAGGCAAAGGGAGAGTTGTTCAGTGGTGTTGCTGTCGGGAGAAACATAAGAACGGTGGTGAACATTATCATCTCGCGCTGAAACTGGATCGTAATGAACGCTGGTTATCGGCGAAGGAATTTTTATTGAAGGAATTTGGGATTTCAGTTCACTTTTCCAACAAGCATCACAACTATTTCAGCGCGCACCAAAAACTCATTTTGCAAAGGATATTTCCCTGACTGCTGATACTCCAATCTTCTGCACAGGAAAGCGTCCGCTCATGTATATTAAAAATGGCTTAGTAGATGAACGTGAAACGGAAATGATGAATGTGCGTTGGAGAATTTTTTATTTCAATTTTCAAATCCCGCGGGAGCAGCAAAGAGAAATCCCGCCATGTGCACGATGTTTTGTAAGCCGGCTTATTTGTGGCGAGCCAGACCTAGAATTCGGCATGTAACGATTAACTTGACAGTTTCAAGGCAATGGTGAAATAAAACAACGATTAACACAGGTTTTCAACGGTTAACACCGAATGCTCTTGAAAAGAATAGATAGTCATTTCTTTTAATACAAAACTGCTGTTAATCGTTGTTAATCGTTGAAAGTGCTAAATGTCTTCTTGTTAATCGTATGCAATTAAAGTATTTTGCGTTATTAAGAGTTATATGTAAACAAACGGAAGAAAGGTAGATGTTACGGCAAGAAATGGACACATTTTCTCTTGTAGAATGTATTTGTTGACGTTTGTGACATGCCTGTCACGCACGCTGTACTATGTAACACAATAAAATACTAGCGTGACGTAATCTTCTGATTATTACTTGGTCAGAAAAGACTGCCTTCGTGTCCTGAGTTGCAAGAATAATAAATGTATATTAAATACAAGTATTAATACTTAGTGCGTTGTCCTTTTCCAGTAATAATGGGATCCATACGGCCACCCATAGTGTCTATAATCTTGTCGATTACCTCTGATGGAAAGTTGTACATTGTTCTAATTACACGTGATGAAAATTCATCGAATGTCTCACGCGTAATGTTTAATTCTACAGCCTGTTTTCTCAGCTTTTTTTAAACAAGATTAAGGAAATTCTCGATAGCATCTATGTCACGGCTGCGAGGCGGAATACATAATTGTTTTGCCCTTTTTATTTTAAGTACTCTTCTAACAAGAGCAGAATTCTGGTTCGGTGCGTTGAGTTGTACAAACATGCGAGAACCATTCTTGTCTGCTCTTGCAAACATAGAATCAAATTTTCCATTAACAAAAGAGGCAAATGAACGGCTGTCCAGATTATCATATGCATGACACTCAATTACTCCTTTATCGTAACTAATGGCCACCATTAATCTTAAAAACGCGACCTCCACTCCCCTCTTTGCATCCTTTAGATGTGCATCCCTGAATAAGCCCTTCGCATGCTCTCCTCCATACTCTCCCTTGTGGCGTTCTAGCTTGATCCGCCAGATTTCTTTTATAATAGAAACTGACACCATCCAAATTTAAAGCAACCGTATTGCACCAAATATCCCGAGAGTGGTTATTTTTTATGTTCTTTGCAAAGTGAACACGTTGACGCATGTCATCCTCGGACATCAAGCCTTTTTTACGCGCCTGCAGGAAGTGGTAGCCTTCCTTGTGCAGAAAACGCCAAACGGTCCTGCTGCTTACTTCATTAGGCTTTAGACCAGCCCGCTCCTTAATCCTACTGGAAGAAAAATGTCCTTCCTCTTTTCGTAGCGCTCGCAAACAGCGAATAATTTTTCTCTGGTCACGCGCGTACAACTTGCCTGCGCGTATAAACGGGACCGGTCTGTTTCACGGATATGAACTCGTCTCGAATTCTGTATACCGATGCAAGTGAAATGTTGCATTGTTTCAGTATCTCTACAGCTGGTAATATCTTCTGCCGCGCCAAATATGCAATATACGCCTTTCTTTGCGAGTCAATGGCGCCCATAAAAACCATTGTATAACTGGCGAGGTGATGAGATAATGCATCTCTTTGCGTTACAAATTAATTACAACCATTATCTCCGCGAATTAGAACCAATTAACGGCAATATTCCTGGACGTTAATTAGTACCCAATGTCCAATTACATATCACCCGACTGGGTTTCTGTGCAGGGTTAGATCTCTGTTTTTAAACAATTTGTCTGTTTTACAATCGTGGACAATTCTCGTTAAGAAATCTGAACGCGGCCTACCAAAAACAATTATTTCCTATTCCTCCCCTCGAATTTCTACAAGTTCCTTCTCCCTCCCCCCCTCCCCCTATACAATGTTGATTTGGGAAATGCTGATTGCCGTGAAACTGTTCGTGACCCACCAAACAACATTGAGTTGGGGGGAGGGGGGCGGGGAAAATATGGTCGTTCGATTGTTTACTTGTCAAAACGCTTGGAAGGGTACGTTTTCTTAACCGTTTTGTCCACGATTGTGTCAGCCAATTTTTTTCCATTTCCTCAGAACTCAAAAAGTTTGAACTTCCCGGGAGCCGTGGATAGACACACCGGTCGGTGTTCTCTAAGTTACGCGTACGTTAACGTCAGTGTTTTATTTAGCAGAGATGTAACAAGCCAAAAATTGATCATGCCGGTCGTGATATAAACAACTCGCGTGTCGTTCTGGCCACTTGTTTTGCCATTGTTCAGTGAAATTAGTAACCACCAACACTATGGATCTTTTGAAAAGCTATGAAAGTAATGAATCTAGTTCAGAGGAGCCGGGTAAATCGTTATCCGAAGATTCTCTCCTTAGAAGTGACCTACGCAGTGTTTATTTGGTGACATATAGCCAGGCAGATATTACTAAATTTCCAACCCCGGGAAAATTTCGCCTCAGCAGTTGTGTACGCATTTTCTCAATTGCAAGGCAAAGGGAGAGTTGTTCAGTGGTGTTGCTGTCGGGAGAAACATAAGAACGGTGGTGAACATTATCATCTCGCGCTGAAACTGGATCGTAATGAACGCTGGTTATCGGCGAAGGAATTTTTATTGAAGGAATTTGGGATTTCAGTTCACTTTTCCAACAAGCATCACAACTATTTCAGCGCGCACCAAAAACTCATTTTGCAAAGGATATTTCCCTGACTGCTGATACTCCAATCTTCTGCACAGGAAAGCGTCCGCTCATGTATATTAAAAATGGCTTAGTAGATGAACGTGAAACGGAAATGATGAATGTGCGTTGGAGAATTTTTTATTTCAATTTTCAAATCCCGCGGGAGCAGCAAAGAGAAATCCCGCCATGTGCACGATGTTTTGTAAGCCGGCTTATTTGTGGCGAGCCAGACCTAGAATTCGGCATGTAACGATTAACTTGACAGTTTCAAGGCAATGGTGAAATAAAACAACGATTAACACAGGTTTTCAACGGTTAACACCGAATGCTCTTGAAAAGAATAGATAGTCATTTCTTTTAATACAAAACTGCTGTTAATCGTTGTTAATCGTTGAAAGTGCTAAATGTCTTCTTGTTAATCGTATGCAATTAAAGTATTTTGCGTTATTAAGAGTTATATGTAAACAAACGGAAGAAAGGTAGATGTTACGGCAAGAAATGGACACATTTTCTCTTGTAGAATGTATTTGTTGACGTTTGTGACATGCCTGTCACGCACGCTGTACTATGTAACACAATAAAATACTAGCGTGACGTAATCTTCTGATTATTACTTGGTCAGAAAAGACTGCCTTCGTGTCCTGAGTTGCAAGAATAATAAATGTATATTAAATACAAGTATTAATACTTAGTGCGTTGTCCTTTTCCAGTAATAATGGGATCCATACGGCCACCCATAGTGTCTATAATCTTGTCGATTACCTCTGATGGAAAGTTGTACATTGTTCTAATTACACGTGATGAAAATTCATCGAATGTCTCACGCGTAATGTTTAATTCTACAGCCTGTTTTCTCAGCTTTTTTTAAACAAGATTAAGGAAATTCTCGAT
>NW_028146246.1:10000-12960 GCF_977016875.1 Pavona decussata
AGTTGTACTCATTCCAATTACAAGACTTGTAAAAGCCCTGTATTGTTATTTCTTGTCACTACCTCCCTGAGTCAGGATTGGGTAATTTGCGCGCCTGCTGCCTTCCTTGGATGTGGTAGCCGTTTCTCAGGCTCCCTCTCCGGAATCGAACCCTAATTCTCCGTCACCCGTTGCAACCATGGTAAGCCACTACCTTACCATCGACAGTTGATAGGGCAGAAATTTGAATGAAACATCGCCAGCGCAAGGCCGTGCGATTCGATCAGTTACTATGAATCACCAAATGACCGGGCAGAACCCGCATTGGTTTTTAATCTAATAAATACATCCCTTCCAGAAGTCGGGACTTTTCGCATGTATTAGCTCTAGAATTACTACGGTTATCCAAGTAGTAATGGTACAATCAAATAAACGATAACTGATTTAATGAGCCATTCGCAGTTTCACAGTACAAGTGCTTATACTTAGACATGCATGGCTTAATCTTTGAGACAAGCATATGACTACTGGCAGGATCAACCAGGTAACTATCCACCGCAGGGAACAGAAGTTCCTTGCTAAGCGGCCCCCCTCCGCAGAGGGAGAGCAAGCTTTCTTAGATTTTGCCTCCACGGGGGGAACCCATGAGCCAAACGGACCACACGGTCCCTCGGTCAAGGGAAACCCCGTCTTGTTTGCCACGTCTTTCTCACAACTGGACCCGTGCACAGTTCAGGCATACCTGTCAGACTCGCCAAGCGAGCTGAAGGAAGGCAAGAAAAGTGCTTCTGCGAAGGAAAATATCCTCCTGCTCTTTTGTCTCTATCATTAGCCAAAGGCTAGCGTACACAACTTCCATCTACACTCTGCCTGCCACTACAGTGACAATGCTTTCGGGCATCATCTTTTCCCTCCTTCGAAAGGAAAGCTACAAGCCCAACTTTCCTTGCCCGTTAGTCAATTCTGCCCTCTATTTCTCCGCCTTGCCGCCGTGGAACATAAGGGACAGGGTTTACTAGCCAGCTCCTCTCGGAACCTTTGCGACCAACCTGCCCACACTATAACCCCCAAACGCTAATAAGGAGACTGCATGATATGGTAGACAGAAAATAAAAACGCGAAAAAATGAAATTTGAAATCGAACCCACAACCAGCCAAATCGTTTGTAAGTCATGCCAAATGACTGGTGACATCTTAAAAACCCATTGAAGCCACAACATCCCATAATTTCACGCTTTTAAAGATTTGTCACTATACGCACTGTAAGTACCTCACTAATTCTCACCTCAGATTTTACGGGAACATGTTCAAATTTTAACACGCCTCTCAGCACGACCAATTACATTAAATTCATCGCAAAAGTCAGAATTCTCCAATTTTTGAAAAATTCACTATATTCACTGTAAGTACCTCGCTAGACAGTGGAGACCTCAGATTTTACGGGAACATGATCAACTTTCGACACACCTCTCAGCACGAGCAGTTACATAGAAATCCATCAGGAAAGTCGTGCTGTGAAGAGGTCTTTCGACTAAGAAAAATGGTGGTGTGAGGAGGAGTCACCTAAATCAGAGAAAAATACTCTTATAGGAGACTGCTACGAAAGACATTTCTGAGTCCACTGGCCCTAGTCCCCTAATAAGTGTATTTCTGTTTGTTTTAAGAAGGTCCTCCTGACATCACCAATCTTCTGTCTTCAATCCTAACCCCAACGTTAACCCTAACGCTAACCCTAACCCTACCTCCCTCAGGGGCAGTTCTATGGTTATGATCCCACGGTAGGCAGAAAAACTATCCCAATCTAGGTTTTCTTGTATGCTGACTCCATTTTAAATGCTTTTACTTGAGTCTGACAAAGGCAAAGCCAAATACTCACCCCTATATGGACGGGGAAGCAAAGTGCGGATTTTGGTAGGTCGGCATTTTCAATCAGGAATGTTGCCATTCGAAAGAGCGTCCAAAAAAACTTGGTTGGGACACATTTATTTTAGAAATTAGCGACCTAACCAGAAGTGCACTTTTTGGTGGGCCTACCCTACCCCCCTCAGGAGCAGTTCTATGGTTATAATACCACGGAAGGCACAAAACCTATCCCAAACTAGGTTTTCTTGTATGCTGATTCCATTTTCAATGTGTTTCCTTGACTCTGACGAAAGCAAAGCCAAATACTCACCCCTATATGGACGGGGAAGCAAAGTGCGGATTTTGGTAGGTCGGCATTTTCAATCAGGAATGTTGCCATTCGAAAGAGCGTCCAAAAAACTTGGTTGGGACACATTTATTTTAGAAATTAGCGACCTAACCAGAAGTGCACTTTTTGGTGGCCTACCCTACCCCCCTCAGGAGCAGTTCTATGGTTATAATACCACGGAAGGCACAAAACCTATCCCAAACTAGGTTTTCTTGTATGCTGATTCCATTTTCAATGTGTTTCCTTGACTCTGACGGAAGCAAAGTCAAATACTCACCTCTATATGGACGGGGAAGCAAAGTGCGGATTTTGGTAGGTCGCCATTTTCAATCGGGAATGTTGCCATTCGAAAGAGCGTCTAAAAGAACTTGGCTGGAACACATTTTTGCTATAAATTGTTGAACTAAGTATATAAGCAAGTATATAAGCAAATACTCGTTACATAGCATAAATAGCCTCTAAACACCCGAAAAACCTCTCCAAATATCATTTAAACCTTTTTCCTAACCCTAACACTTACCCTAACCCTAACCCTAACCCCATTTCAAACCCTAATTCTAAGTCAGAGGTCCTCCTCACACCACCAATTTTTTTGGTAGGTCAAAAGACCTCCCCACACCACAGAATTTTCGAAGTCGAGGTCCTTCTCATACCAAACAATTTTTCTAAGAGTTTTTCTAAAAATTTTGAGGACTTTTCACTTAGAAAAGAATTGGGTTTTGTGGTGGACCTTTCAGTTACAAAATATTAAATTGTGTGAGGAGGACTTTTGACTTTGAAATATTTTGTG
>NW_028146247.1:0-2500 GCF_977016875.1 Pavona decussata
AGAATTCGCCAAGTGATGGATTGTTCACCCACCAATAGGGAACGTGAGCTGGGTTTAGACCGTCGTGAGACAGGTTAGTTTTACCCTACTGATGAAGTGTTGTTGCAATAGTAATTCTGCTCAGTACGAGAGGAACCGCAGATTCAGACAATTGGCATTTGCACTTGCCTGAAAAGACAATGGTGCGAAGCTACCATCTGTTGGATTATGACTGAACGCCTCTAAGTCAGAATCCGTGCTAGAAAGCAACGATGATTACCTCCAGAGAACTTTAGGCGAACCAGAATAGAGGGTTTCGGCCCTCATGCGTCCCAAAGTGCCAAGGGGGACAAAAGCTCCCAAGGCACTGCCGCTAGCAAATTCTAACGTTTCTGGAGATAAATCCTTTGCAGACGACTTAAATAAAGAACGGGGTATTGTAAGTTGTAGAGTAGCCTTGTTGCTACGATCTTCTGAGATTAAGCCTTTGTTCTAAGATTTGTATCACATCTTTTTTTGACAAGGTCAAAAGTCCTCCTCACACCATGAAATATTTTTTAAGTCAAAGGTCCTCCTCACACCACAAAATATTTTCAAAGTCAAAAGTCCTCCTCACACAATTTAATATTTTGTAACTGAAAGGTCCACCACAAAACCCAATTCTTTTCTAAGTGAAAAGTCCTCAAAATTTTTAGAAAAACTCTTAGAAAAATTGTTTGGTATGAGAAGGACCTCGACTTCGAAAATTCTGTGGTGTGGGGAGGTCTTTTGACCTACCAAAAAAATTGGTGGTGTGAGGAGGACCTCTGACTTAGAATTAGGGTTTGAAATGGGGTTAGGGTTAGGGTTAGGGTAAGTGTTAGGGTTAGGAAAAAGGTTTAAATGATATTTGGAGAGGTTTTTCGGGTGTTTAGAGGCTATTTATGCTATGTAACGAGTATTTGCTTATATACTTGCTTATATACTTAGGTCAACAATTTATAGCAAAAATGTGTTCCAGCCAAGTTCTTTTAGACGCTCTTTCGAATGGCAACATTCCCGATTGAAAATGGCGACCTACCAAAATCCGCACTTTGCTTCCCCGTCCATATAGAGGTGAGTATTTGACTTTGCTTCCGTCAGAGTCAAGGAAACACATTGAAAATGGAATCAGCATACAAGAAAACCTAGTTTGGGATAGGTTTTGTGCCTTCCGTGGTATTATAACCATAGAACTGCTCCTGAGGGGGGTAGGGTAGGCCCACCAAAAAGTGCACTTCTGGTTAGGTCGCTAATTTCTAAAATAAATGTGTCCCAACCAAGTTTTTTTGGACGCTCTTTCGAATGGCAACATTCCTGATTGAAAATGCCGACCTACCAAAATCCGCACTTTGCTTCCCCGTCCATATAGGGGTGAGTATTTGGCTTTGCTTTCGTCAGAGTCAAGGAAACACATTGAAAATGGAATCAGCATACAAGAAAACCTAGTTTGGGATAGGTTTTGTGCCTTCCGTGGTATTATAACCATAGAACTGCTCCTGAGGGGGGTAGGGTAGGCCCACCAAAAAGTGCACTTCTGGTTAGGTCGCTAATTTCTAAAATAAATGTGTCCCAACCAAGTTTTTTTGGACGCTCTTTCGAATGGCAACATTCCTGATTGAAAATGCCGACCTACCAAAATCCGCACTTTGCTTCCCCGTCCATATAGGGGTGAGTATTTGGCTTTGCCTTTGTCAGACTCAAGTAAAAGCATTTAAAATGGAGTCAGCATACAAGAAAACCTAGATTGGGATAGTTTTTCTGCCTACCGTGGGATCATAACCATAGAACTGCCCCTGAGGGAGGTAGGGTTAGGGTTAGCGTTAGGGTTAACGTTGGGGTTAGGATTGAAGACAGAAGATTGGTGATGTCAGGAGGACCTTCTTAAAACAAACAGAAATACACTTATTAGGGGACTAGGGCCAGTGGACTCAGAAATGTCTTTCGTAGCAGTCTCCTATAAGAGTATTTTTCTCTGATTTAGGTGACTCCTCCTCACACCACCATTTTTCTTAGTCGAAAGACCTCTTCACAGCACGACTTTCCTGATGGATTTCTATGTAACTGCTCGTGCTGAGAGGTGTGTCGAAAGTTGATCATGTTCCCGTAAAATCTGAGGTCTCCACTGTCTAGCGAGGTACTTACAGTGAATATAGTGAATTTTTCAAAAATTGGAGAATTCTGACTTTTGCGATGAATTTTAATGTAATTGGTCGTGCTGAGAGGCGTGTTAAAATTTGAACATGTTCCCGTAAAATCTGAGGTGAGAATTAGTGAGGTACTTACAGTGCGTATAGTGACAAATCTTTAAAAGCGTGAAATTATGGGATGTTGTGGCTTCAATGGGTTTTTAAGATGTCACCAGTCATTTGGCATGACTTACAAACGATTTGGCTGGTTGTGGGTTCGATTTTCAAAATTTCATTTTTTTCGCGTTTTTATTTTCTGTCTACCATATCATGCAGTCTCCTTATTAGCGTTTGGGGGTTATAGTGTGGGCAGG
>NW_028146248.1:12500-14497 GCF_977016875.1 Pavona decussata
CTAAATCAGAGAAAAATACTCTTATAGGAGACTGCTACGAAAGACATTTCTGAGTCCACTGGCCCTAGTCCCCTAATAAGTGTATTTCTGTTTGTTTTAAGAAGGTCCTCCTGACATCACCAATCTTCTGTCTTCAATCCTAACCCCCAACGTTAACCCTAACGCTAACCCTAACCCTACCTCCCTCAGGGGCAGTTCTATGGTTATGATCCCACGGTAGGCAGAAAAACTATCCCAATCTAGGTTTTCTTGTATGCTGACTCCATTTTAAATGCTTTTACTTGAGTCTGACAAAGGCAAAGCCAAATACTCACCCCTATATGGACGGGGAAGCAAAGTGCGGATTTTGGTAGGTCGGCATTTTCAATCAGGAATGTTGCCATTCGAAAGAGCGTCCAAAAAAACTTGGTTGGGACACATTTATTTTAGAAATTAGCGACCTAACCAGAAGTGCACTTTTTGGTGGGCCTACCCTACCCCCCTCAGGAGCAGTTCTATGGTTATAATACCACGGAAGGCACAAAACCTATCCCAAACTAGGTTTTCTTGTATGCTGATTCCATTTTCAATGTGTTTCCTTGACTCTGACGAAAGCAAAGCCAAATACTCACCCCTATATGGACGGGGAAGCAAAGTGCGGATTTTGGTAGGTCGGCATTTTCAATCAGGAATGTTGCCATTCGAAAGAGCGTCCAAAAAAACTTGGTTGGGACACATTTATTTTAGAAATTAGCGACCTAACCAGAAGTGCACTTTTTGGTGGGCCTACCCTACCCCCCTCAGGAGCAGTTCTATGGTTATAATACCACGGAAGGCACAAAACCTATCCCAAACTAGGTTTTCTTGTATGCTGATTCCATTTTCAATGTGTTTCCTTGACTCTGACGGAAGCAAAGTCAAATACTCACCTCTATATGGACGGGAAAGCAAAGTGCGGATTTTGGTAGGTCGCCATTTTCAATCGGGAATGTTGCCATTCGAAAGAGCGTCTAAAAGAACTTGGCTGGAACACATTTTTGCTATAAATTGTTGACCTAAGTATATAAGCAAGTATATAAGCAAATACTCGTTACATAGCATAAATAGCCCTCTAAACACCCGAAAAACCTCTCCAAATATCATTTAAACCTTTTTCCTAACCCTAACACTTACCCTAACCCTAACCCTAACCCCATTTCAAACCCTAATTCTAAGTCAGAGGTCCTCCTCACACCACCAATTTTTTTGGTAGGTCAAAAGACCTCCCCACACCACAGAATTTTCGAAGTCGAGGTCCTTCTCATACCAAACAATTTTTCTAAGAGTTTTTCTAAAAATTTTGAGGACTTTTCACTTAGAAAAGAATTGGGTTTTGTGGTGGACCTTTCAGTTACAAAATATTAAATTGTGTGAGGAGGACTTTTGACTTTGAAAATATTTTGTGGTGTGAGGAGGACCTTTGACTTAAAAAATATTTCATGGTGTGAGGAGGACTTTTGACCTTGTCAAAAAAAAGATGTGATACAAATCTTAGAACAAAGGCTTAATCTCAGAAGATCGTAGCAACAAGGCTACTCTACAACTTACAATACCCCGTTCTTTATTTAAGTCGTCTGCAAAGGATTTATCTCCAGAAACGTTAGAATTTGCTAGCGGCAGTGCCTTGGGAGCTTTTGTCCCCCTTGGCACTTTGGGACGCATGAGGGCCGAAACCCTCTATTCTGGTTCGCCTAAAGTTCTCTGGAGGTAATCATCGTTGCTTTCTAGCACGGATTCTGACTTAGAGGCGTTCAGTCATAATCCAACAGATGGTAGCTTCGCACCATTGTCTTTTCAGGCAAGTGCAAATGCCAATTGTCTGAATCTGCGGTTCCTCTCGTACTGAGCAGAATTACTATTGCAACAACACTTCATCAGTAGGGTAAAACTAACCTGTCTCACGACGGTCTAAACCCAGCTCACGTTCCCTATTGGTGGGTGAACAATCCATCACTTGGCGAATTCTGCTTCGCAATGAT
>NW_028146249.1:12500-15000 GCF_977016875.1 Pavona decussata
AGGGTTAGGAAAAAGGTTTAAATGATATTTGGAGAGGTTTTTCGGGTGTTTAGAGGCTATTTATGCTATGTAACGAGTATTTGCTTATATACTTGCTTATATACTTAGGTCAACAATTTATAGCAAAAATGTGTTCCAGCCAAGTTCTTTTAGACGCTCTTTCGAATGGCAACATTCCCGATTGAAAATGGCGACCTACCAAAATCCGCACTTTGCTTCCCCGTCCATATAGAGGTGAGTATTTGACTTTGCTTCCGTCAGAGTCAAGGAAACACATTGAAAATGGAATCAGCATACAAGAAAACCTAGTTTGGGATAGGTTTTGTGCCTTCCGTGGTATTATAACCATAGAACTGCTCCTGAGGGGGGTAGGGTAGGCCCACCAAAAAGTGCACTTCTGGTTAGGTCGCTAATTTCTAAAATAAATGTGTCCCAACCAAGTTTTTTTGGACGCTCTTTCGAATGGCAACATTCCTGATTGAAAATGCCGACCTACCAAAATCCGCACTTTGCTTCCCCGTCCATATAGGGGTGAGTATTTGGCTTTGCTTTCGTCAGAGTCAAGGAAACACATTGAAAATGGAATCAGCATACAAGAAAACCTAGTTTGGGATAGGTTTTGTGCCTTCCGTGGTATTATAACCATAGAACTGCTCCTGAGGGGGGTAGGGTAGGCCCACCAAAAAGTGCACTTCTGGTTAGGTCGCTAATTTCTAAAATAAATGTGTCCCAACCAAGTTTTTTTGGACGCTCTTTCGAATGGCAACATTCCTGATTGAAAATGCCGACCTACCAAAATCCGCACTTTGCTTCCCCGTCCATATAGGGGTGAGTATTTGGCTTTGCCTTTGTCAGACTCAAGTAAAAGCATTTAAAATGGAGTCAGCATACAAGAAAACCTAGATTGGGATAGTTTTTCTGCCTACCGTGGGATCATAACCATAGAACTGCCCCTGAGGGAGGTAGGGTTAGGGTTAGCGTTAGGGTTAACGTGGGGTTAGGATTGAAGACAGAAGATTGGTGATGTCAGGAGGACCTTCTTAAAACAAACAGAAATACACTTATTAGGGGACTAGGGCCAGTGGACTCAGAAATGTCTTTCGTAGCAGTCTCCTATAAGAGTATTTTTCTCTGATTTAGGTGACTCCTCCTCACACCACCATTTTTCTTAGTCGAAAGACCTCTTCACAGCACGACTTTCCTGATGGATTTCTATGTAACTGCTCGTGCTGAGAGGTGTGTCGAAAGTTGATCATGTTCCCGTAAAATCTGAGGTCTCCACTGTCTAGCGAGGTACTTACAGTGAATATAGTGAATTTTTCAAAAATTGGAGAATTCTGACTTTTGCGATGAATTTTAATGTAATTGGTCGTGCTGAGAGGCGTGTTAAAATTTGAACATGTTCCCGTAAAATCTGAGGTGAGAATTAGTGAGGTACTTACAGTGCGTATAGTGACAAATCTTTAAAAGCGTGAAATTATGGGATGTTGTGGCTTCAATGGGTTTTTAAGATGTCACCAGTCATTTGGCATGACTTACAAACGATTTGGCTGGTTGTGGGTTCGATTTTCAAAATTTCATTTTTTTCGCGTTTTTATTTTCTGTCTACCATATCATGCAGTCTCCTTATTAGCGTTTGGGGGTTATAGTGTGGGCAGGTTGGTCGCAAAGGTTCCGAGAGGAGCTGGCTAGTAAACCCTGTCCCTTATGTTCCACGGCGGCAAGGCGGAGAAATAGAGGGCAGAATTGACTAACGGGCAAGGAAAGTTGGGCTTGTAGCTTTCCTTTCGAAGGAGGGAAAAGATGATGCCCGAAAGCATTGTCACTGTAGTGGCAGGCAGAGTGTAGATGGAAGTTGTGTACGCTAGCCTTTGGCTAATGATAGAGACAAAAGAGCAGGAGGATATTTTCCTTCGCAGAAGCACTTTTCTTGCCTTCCTTCAGCTCGCTTGGCGAGTCTGACAGGTATGCCTGAACTGTGCACGGGTCCAGTTGTGAGAAAGACGTGGCAAACAAGACGGGGTTTCCCTTGACCGAGGGACCGTGTGGTCCGTTTGGCTCATGGGTTCCCCCCGTGGAGGCAAAATCTAAGAAAGCTTGCTCTCCCTCTGCGGAGGGGGGCCGCTTAGCAAGGAACTTCTGTTCCCTGCGGTGGATAGTTACCTGGTTGATCCTGCCAGTAGTCATATGCTTGTCTCAAAGATTAAGCCATGCATGTCTAAGTATAAGCACTTGTACTGTGAAACTGCGAATGGCTCATTAAATCAGTTATCGTTTATTTGATTGTACCATTACTACTTGGATAACCGTAGTAATTCTAGAGCTAATACATGCGAAAAGTCCCGACTTCTGGAAGGGATGTATTTATTAGATTAAAAACCAATGCGGGTTCTGCCCGGTCATTTGGTGATTCATAGTAACTGATCGAATCGCACGGCCTTGCGCTGGCGATGTTTCATTCAAATTTCTGCCCTATCAACTGTCGATGGTAAGGTAGTGG
>NW_028146250.1:0-21678 GCF_977016875.1 Pavona decussata
ACCTCAGTGTACGATTACCAAATTATACCGCAACTGTTGATGAGTGTCTCTAACCTCTAATGGAATCGGTCGGAAGTGAATGTAGCTTTCAAAACGTTAGGCTAAACGATTTTCGTTTCCAAAATAAGCTACGAATCAGTTTATTTCTTTCTCTCTATGGGGAGCAGGATCATGGCGCAGTACTGAGAGCAACTCGCTTCTCCCAATTAATAAATAATCAAAACCAATAAAGATAGGTTAAAATGATACAAAAATGTAAAGTTAATGACAAGACACGTCTTTTTCATGAAATTTCGAAAAAAAAAATTGCTGTGAAAATTGTGTTCGCTTGGAAACATCAAATGAGCTTATAAACTCCCGAGATCGTATATGCTCAATTTAATTCGTTTACTAAAACAGGGAGTAAAAATGTGAGACAGAGTTCGTGATTACATTTCTCACTAGAAACTAGAAACTGAAATGCTGCATGAGTCAAGGCACTTTAAATTTGATGAGTCTCTTGATCAGTTACAAAATGGATAGCCCTCAGACTCAGTATCATGTATCATTGACTGGCCTGTACTAAATAAAAACAAAACAATGTAAGTAGCCATTTTTTGTTCTTAAGATAAGAACCAAAATGTACAAGAATTTCGGCTCTATAATGAAAAGACTGTAGCCCTTACAATTCTCAATGGACCGAAACTGACAGCGTTATTTGAAGAAATGCTGCTCAATGTTAGTTATTCTCCGGATCATAAGAATGGAAAATCAGGCAGACATTAGCGGACTAGCTTATATCGATTGAAATCAAAATAAGCCATGTTTTATTCCATTAAGGAGGTGAAAGTCAAAATTGGCTTAGATTAGAAGGTAAAACTGGTCTGCCAAGCTTATTGATTTGAGGGAGGAGCTTAATGCATGAACCATGATGGCATGACTTGTGATTATCCTGCTTTGGTAATCGGTTCAGTCCTGTGTCTCAATTGACATCGTGCGCGAATCTGTTATGGCTTTAAACCAAATACAATGTGAAAATTGTTGATACACTGATTCTTTTAAATGTGTTCAAATATCAACGAATAGAAAGCTTAGAAATTTCTAAGCCCCTTTTTTTGCCCTAAATTTTGGTTTTGTCCTAATCATATGGGTCGATGGGAAACAAAGCAGTCGACTACTCGAGTAGAGCTGCCTCAGCAAAAGTTTGATTTCTATCGATAAAATTATAGTATGGGTTGTTATGTGTCTTTTACTTCTACACATCATCTGCCTCTCTTTCCGGTTTAGAACTTTTTAGCCAGCATCATTTCGGAAATCTACACAGTCCCACTTCAGTGGCATACTGAAAAGCAATTGTTGCTAAGATACGCTGGAAGTACACCAGAAATAGTACTTTGTTTTCGTTTTGTCTAATAAGGTAAAAAGAAAAAAAAAACACCGCTGTCTAGGCCTCGATTGTTAGGACAGAGGAGGATAATTTAGTATTTTGATCAAGGTATACTCGAGGAAAGAAATGGGTGTTAATGCTAAATTTTCTACTAACAATAGCTTTGATTTCTGAAATTTGAATTCAGTATTTGAGTGCTACTTCGCTCTGTGAAAATTCCTGAATACGTTATTTGACTAGCACAAGCAAGGCAGTCGTGTAGTATTCTTACAATCTGGCTATTATGAGCCGGCAGCGATCTCTCATCCAACGTTTTTTTAAACTGATTTTGACTAGCAATGAAATCGGAGCCAGAGAAAACCTTATAACAACCAAAAAAAAAAAAAAAAAACCGGGTGGAAAGCGGAGTCCTTAACTGGACGTCGACAGATTGGGAGTGTTAAGAATAAGAATGTTCCCATTTTCTTTCAATTGTGCTTATGTTTTCGTCTGGTATGATCTAGTGAAAACCAAGGGACGTATCGCTTCATTACCGTTTATAATCTATTAATTGTCACTACCACAGTAGCGCAAAGTACCACGAGCAGGGACACCATTAATGTAATAAACATAAAATGAAGTACAGTTCCTAACTATGATAGTAGTGGTCTCGAAACATTTGCAGTTGGGATAACTGCGAAACCTTTTTATAACTTTTACCATCCGCAACACTGGGATGACTTTCTTGCAACCAGCCGGGATGACGACTGTCACACCCATTCTTTGGTGGACATTTAGAAGCCATTCTTGTTCCTGCTGCCCCTTCAAATCGGTACCAACCACGACCAAGGCTCCTGTCACTTTGCCCACCACTACCTATGCACGCTACGTTTCTGTCAGCATTGCTAAGACTTGTGAACTTTTCACACTCTATTGGACAGTAAATAGATGATGTCAAGAGAGAGAGAGACAGAGAGAGACAGAGAGAGACAGAAAGAGACAGAGAGAATAACTGACTGAATGACTGATTGACTGACTGCACGATTAAAAGACTGATGAATGAACGGATGAATGAATGAATGAATAAATGAACGAACGACTTATTGACAGAATGAACGAATGAATGAATGAATACATGCATGCATGAATGAATGAATGAAAGAAAGAAATAATGAATGAGTTAATGAATGAATGAATGAATGAATGAATGAATGAATGAAAGAAATAATGAATGAATGAATGAATGAATGAATGAATGAATGAATGAATGAAAGAAATAATGAATGAATGAATGAATGAACGAATGAACGAATGAACGAATGAACGGATGAACGAATGAACGACCGAATGAATGAACGAATGAACGAATGAACGAATGAACGAATGAACGAATGAACGAATGAACGAATGAACGAATGAACACATGAACGAACGAATGAATGAATGACTGAATGAATGATTGAATGAATGAATGAATGAATGAATGAATGAATGAATGAATGAATGAATGAATGAATGAATGAATGAATGAATGAATGAATGAATGAATAAATGAATCGAACTATCGAACGGACGAACGAGCGTGCGAGAGAACGAACGAATTGATGGATGGCGGTCGCACGGATGGATGGATGGCTGGGTGTAAACAAGAGAAATGCATTCTAAGCTTGTGGGACATTACAGCAAGACTTTGGAAAATTAACATCTGATTTCCATGATAAGTATATATAATGCTTATCGAGCGTGCGAGCGAACGAACCAATGGACGGACGGACAGGCGAGCGGACGGATGCATGGATGAATGGATGTAAAGAAGAGAAATGCAATTTTCTTCTAAGCTTGTGGGACATTATAGCGTAACAATGAAAATATTTACAACTGATGTCCAAGATAAGTATCAAGAGCACTCCTCATCCCTCATAAAGAAGGCAGTAGGGGGCTGGACATGTAGTGGCTCGAGTGATTGTAATGGCCGTTGTGTTGGCCGTAGTTACTGACGCCCCGAGAAGGGAGGGGTTCTTTCCTGCAGAAATGACAGCGGTACTATTTGTACCTTGTAACGGTAAATTTGTTACTCGTAGGGTGCTAAAATCTAAAAAAAAGCACCAATTGAGTTGTCGTGGTACATTTTAGGTGCCTTTAAGGCTATATGCTCTGATAGGATAAGGATTCAAGGCAATATTTGCACAAAATCTTTAGGAGAAGAGATTGTTTGGAAGAGTCAGCTTTGTCAATATTGAAATTACCAGCGACAATTGATTTGTTGTCTTAGAATTGGTACCTCTTTTTAGACCTTGCCCACAGAAGTATATTATATTACCTTTTAGGGATGTTTTTTGAACTTTTTCGAAGAGCACTGCCATCACTTGTATGGGGAACCCTCCCTCCCTCCTCCCTCGGGAGGCATTTCTGCCACCACGTTGACTCAAATTGTGTTTATTCTTTATTAAAATATCAGACTTAATTAACCTGCCAACAAAATCCTGACAAGACCTTTCAACACCTCCAGGATTAAAAACCATACCGTGCTGAACTGAACGCTTCTAAGCTGGTTTACAAAAAGGCCCTAGTGACTGGCCCCAATGGAGTGAGGCCGAGCCAAGGAAAACATTCCGGGTCGAGGGGAACAAAAGTCACTGTTTCCATGAAAACAGTCGTTAAGCGATTTTCTAGATCTCTCAATTCATTTATACGCTAGGAATGATTAATTAACACTTGTCAACCTTTCCTATGCAGGAAATTGAGCTATGGTCAGTTTAGTTCTTCAAATGCTTTTTCTTAAACTTTGGTTTGTGAACTATTTCCAACCATTGTCAAGCAGAGCGGTGATAAGAATAATGAACATCAGCTAGCAGATATTTAAAAATTATTAATCATATCTACTTGACTAAAAAACTCACTAGTTCCGTAATAATATCCACTTTATATGATGTAAAGGAATTGTAGAGTCTTACCTTCAGGTATGCAGCTTTCCTTTCCATCCCCCACGTATCCACGATTACAAGAACAGTTGTATGATCCATCAGTGTTTGTGCAGTTAGCAAGGCTTGGGAGGCAGTCATGAAATCCTTCAGTGCATTCATCGATATCTAAAAAAATGTCAGCAAAGAGTCACTGATCACATTATTGCATGTGTTAATTTACACAAATGGTTTCTTTGATTTCTCAACGCCTATCCGAGGAAAGAAAATAAAAACCTGTCTCCTAGACTAAGCGAACTTAAATTTCAACAACACGATGCCCCATTTATACTGCCAGGTAGACAATAGTGACGTTGACAGAAACGCTGTCTACATGCATCTAAATCTAGATGAGCGAGTTGAGCTCTTGAGGCAAACATGTATACCGTATGCTTCAATTAAGGTTGTCTGATATTAAACCAACCGAAAAACACCTTCCCGGTTCGGTTGTAATTTCGTGACGACCGTGAAATTACAACTGAATTGTGAAGGTTTAAAGCTACCTATACTACCCTTTGGTGTTGTTGGGTAAGCTTGAGGCTTTAATATCTGACAACGTTAATTAAAATAGATGTATATTGTAATATCTAAAAATAAAAACATTCAAAAAACTACCTTTGCAGGTATTTCCAAAATGTCGATATCCAGCCGGACAGATGCATTCGTATGATCCTTCAGTGTTTGTACATGTGGCATTCAACGGGCAAGAAGAGCTCGCCAAGCATTCATCTATATCTGGAGGAGAAAGATTGATGACCACAGACAGCAATTTAATTATCATTCACTTTTGGAAGATATGGCTCCAATGAATGACTCTAACGGTCCATCTAAACGGTTAGCCTGTGGTTTTAAGGTTACTTATTTAGACCTAACCACTTTCTCATGACAATTAGCTAATTATACAGTGTCACCTATCTTTTTGTGTCGCTGCGAATAGCTAAAAGAAGTATTAGTGTTAATGGAATCGTCAAAATAATGGTTGGGTTTTGTTAACAGAAAGCCTACAAGTTCACAAAAACTACTGTTAATTATGTTTGGCTGTGGATGCCCAGCATGCAAGTGGATCGCAACTTGAAAAAAAAAAAGCCTGTTCTTCCTTGGACAAAAATCTTGTAATATTTTCGTTCCCGGTGTTGTAATAGCGATTTCATGTCACAAAACAGGTTCAAATATTTGAACAGTTTTTACTAAAATACAGCAAAATCTCCGTGACATTGTTTCTTTAAATGCAAACATATTAGGGGACGTTTAAATGTAAAAACTCGCACTCGTGCGAGTTTTATACCTGTATAACATTATGAGTTCATACCGTGTTTACATGAAAACTAGGACACTTCATGTCGACCGACGTGATTGTGACGCCATTATTATTGGGTTGCATACCGAAGAGTATGCATGCGCTACCTACATGTTCCAGACTCTTAGTGAGTGATTTCATCCTAGAGCGAACAGCCGCACCGTGTTGACATAACATCGGAATGAGTTTTTACACCGGAATGAAAATCTCGCTCCGGTACAGTTACCCGGATGAACTCACACTGGTATGACTCGCTCCGGTATGAGATTTTGTGCTTATATCATGTAAACGAATACAGAGTCACAAGAGTAAACTGGAGTGAACTCGAACCAGAATGAAAGAGTCGCGCTTGTATCATGCAAACACCCCCTTAGTTCAATCAACTGTTTACTTTAAGAATCGGCCACATCTTGTGATCCCTTTGCGTACACTTAATGCAGGCATTGTATTGTTTTGTATAGCCACGTGTTGAGGGGCCAGCGCGCTTGGTAACAGACGCGTGCTCGAGGCTACGGTTATAAACGTCGGTATCAGTGTTCTTTCTTTTAAAACTACGAAGTGCCTTTCTCAAGCGTGATTAGAAGGGAAATTACTTTCAGACAGTAATGTAAGCTATAGATAACGAAAAGTTATTCATACCTTGACACGAGTTTGGATCTCCGGTAAAACCAGGTTTGCAACTGCATTTGTACGATCCTTTGGTGTTTTCACAAATGGCATTCGTGTGGCAAAGGCCCAGATTCCCGTTCCATTCATCAACATCTGAAGAGATAAGATCTCGATGTACAGCTAGAATAATCAATGACATCGCTAATTCGAAAATGTT
Organism: Pavona decussata; assembly: GCF_977016875.1. Classification (NCBI taxonomy): domain Eukaryota; kingdom Metazoa; phylum Cnidaria; class Anthozoa; order Scleractinia; family Agariciidae; genus Pavona; species Pavona decussata. The sequence continues at coordinate 6,429 of NW_028146250.1, forward strand.
TCGTTCTCGCTCTGAAGCAAACACGACAGTGAAAAGAAACAACATAGTAACAACTGGAGTAAACCAGTTTATTTAAGTCGACTGTGCATTTTAGGGGGCCCCTGACACTGAACAAAGTTCACTGAATCTAGTAAACACAAGAACAGTACACTGAACAGCAGACGAAAAAAAATGCCGGTAGAACTGAACATCGTCGTAACTAAACATTTTGATTACTTAGCGATATGTGAAAGAGAAATACCAACATTAACTGAATAAAACATGATTGTTCAACACTTACTGAGACCTTTAAGTTGTCTTCCTGTCAGGTCCATTCGCTCCTCAGCAAAGTCACAAGCGATACCTTTCCATCGATCACCTGAATCGCTCATCCACTGACCGCGCGCACATCGCAAAGACGGCCTGAAAGTCAAAGTCCTCATCCTGTCACTAAAACAACAATAATAAACAAAATAATAGTGACATGTTGTCGCCGAAACGTCATGTTTTAATCTCGCTCCTTTCTTTTTATTTTGAAATAATGGCAACCACCTGACACAAGGTACCCCATGCACCGAAGGTCCCTTATGTAGGGGGGATGACTTTTGCACTCAGTACGATAACTTGTCGCTCACGACAAGACAGTGAGGGAGGTGAACTGTCGACCCCTAAGCCGAATATTAAGACAGCCCCTTTCGCCACTAGCGCTCACATCCAACTTCAAGACATAACGTACATCCATATATAACATGGACAGGTGTCTTCCACGTGGTACGTGTTGAGGTTTGCATTTCAGGAGCATGCGTACTGCTAAAACTCATATAACGAATAGATAAATACCTCGTTGTTTATTTCAACAAAATGATCAGGCAATGATCAAAAATATGAAAAGCTAGGGGGAAAAAACACACTTGTGATTAGTCTATAAAGTCACTTAACGACAAGGGAATCTTTTCACTATATTAATTTTGTTTAAAAAAAAAACGCTCAATGTTTGTGATTGTTCATTCTACCCAAGCCTTGGCATCCGTACAGATCGACGTTGTAGTTCATTTTTTTTTTTATCTCAGTTAACCCTTTAACCTCTAATATCAGAGACAAAATTCTCCTATCTTGTCCCGTTACTTTTCTTATAAAAGTACTGTGGAGAAGTTATTAAAATATCAAGAAAATTCACCTTGGGCGATCATATCCTTAATTCTCATAACTTTATGGGTTGAATAAGCATGGATATTACAAGGAGAAATTTGATGCTGATCACTGTTAGGGCTTAAAAGGTTAAGGTGGTCTTTCACCCAAAGAGTTAATTTGTTTGGTAAAAGTTTCCGGCAAAGTTCTTTTCTATTACTTTATAGGGATTCACGCCCTGGCATCAAAAATGAGTCTTTTCCAGTCACATGTCATACTAGTTAATGATTAACCAGCACGCTAAGTAAAAATAAGGGCTGTTGATTGCAAGAACGATATCTTACTAACGAGAAATAGCTTTTCTTTTAACTGAAATGGCCCAAAATTTGATTTCTCTGAACAATTCAACTTAAAATGAGAAAAAAACATCATTTTGACAACCACTCGTCATATAATTAGTTTTGACAAATGCGAGTATCTCGAGCGACGGGCTAAGCAAAATATCCACGCAATTCTAGAAAATAACAAAGGCATTCGCAGAAAGTCTGATTGTGTTGATTAGCTAGGTAAATTTACGGTATTTAACTGAAAGGAAGTTTTCTCGCAAAGAGGTGCGAAGATAACAAGACAAGTTAAGCGATTATTCTTGAAACGAACAAGTTCACAGCTAGAATAATCAATGACATCGCTAATTCGAAAATGTTTCGTTCTCGCTCTGAAGCAAACACGACAGTGAAAAGAAACAACATAGTAACAACTGGAGTAAACCAGTTTATTTAAGTCGACTGTGCATTTTAGGGGGCCCCTGACACTGAACAAAGTTCACTGAATCTAGTAAACACAAGAACAGTACACTGAACAGCAGACGAAAAAAAATGCCGGTAGAACTGAACATCGTCGTAACTAAACATTTTGATTACTTAGCGATATGTGAAAGAGAAATACCAACATTAACTGAATAAAACATGATTGTTCAACACTTACTGAGACCTTTAAGTTGTCTTCCTGTCAGGTCCATTCGCTCCTCAGCAAAGTCACAAGCGATACCTTTCCATCGATCACCTGAATCGCTCATCCACTGACCGCGCGCACATCGCAAAGACGGCCTGAAAGTCAAAGTCCTCATCCTGTCACTAAAACAACAATAATAAACAAAATAATAGTGACATGTTGTCGCCGAAACGTCATGTTTTAATCTCGCTCCTTTCTTTTTATTTTGAAATAATGGCAACCACCTGACACAAGGTACCCCATGCACCGAAGGTCCCTTATGTAGGGGGGATGACTTTTGCACTCAGTACGATAACTTGTCGCTCACGACAAGACAGTGAGGGAGGTGAACTGTCGACCCCTAAGCCGAATATTAAGACAGCCCCTTTCGCCACTAGCGCTCACATCCAACTTCAAGACATAACGTACATCCATATATAACATGGACAGGTGTCTTCCACGTGGTACGTGTTGAGGTTTGCATTTCAGGAGCATGCGTACTGCTAAAACTCATATAACGAATAGATAAATACCTCGTTGTTTATTTCAACAAAATGATCAGGCAATGATCAAAAATATGAAAAGCTAGGGGGAAAAAACACACTTGTGATTAGTCTATAAAGTCACTTAACGACAAGGGAATCTTTTCACTATATTAATTTTGTTTAAAAAAAAAACGCTCAATGTTTGTGATTGTTCATTCTACCCAAGCCTTGGCATCCGTACAGATCGACGTTGTAGTTCATTTTTTTTTTTATCTCAGTTAACCCTTTAACCTCTAATATCAGAGACAAAATTCTCCTATCTTGTCCCGTTACTTTTCTTATAAAAGTACTGTGGAGAAGTTATTAAAATATCAAGAAAATTCACCTTGGGCGATCATATCCTTAATTCTCATAACTTTATGGGTTGAATAAGCATGGATATTACAAGGAGAAATTTGATGCTGATCACTGTTAGGGCTTAAAAGGTTAAGGTGGTCTTTCACCCAAAGAGTTAATTTGTTTGGTAAAAGTTTCCGGCAAAGTTCTTTTCTATTACTTTATAGGGATTCACGCCCTGGCATCAAAAATGAGTCTTTTCCAGTCACATGTCATACTAGTTAATGATTAACCAGCACGCTAAGTAAAAATAAGGGCTGTTGATTGCAAGAACGATATCTTACTAACGAGAAATAGCTTTTCTTTTAACTGAAATGGCCCAAAATTTGATTTCTCTGAACAATTCAACTTAAAATGAGAAAAAAACATCATTTTGACAACCACTCGTCATATAATTAGTTTTGACAAATGCGAGTATCTCGAGCGACGGGCTAAGCAAAATATCCACGCAATTCTAGAAAATAACAAAGGCATTCGCAGAAAGTCTGATTGTGTTGATTAGCTAGGTAAATTTACGGTATTTAACTGAAAGGAAGTTTTCTCGCAAAGAGGTGCGAAGATAACAAGACAAGTTAAGCGATTATTCTTGAAACGAACAAGTTCACAGCTAGAATAATCAATGACATCGCTAATTCGAAAATGTTTCGTTCTCGCTCTGAAGCAAACACGACAGTGAAAAGAAACAACATAGTAACAACTGGAGTAAACCAGTTTATTTAAGTCGACTGTGCATTTTAGGGGGCCCCTGACACTGAACAAAGTTCACTGAATCTAGTAAACACAAGAACAGTACACTGAACAGCAGACGAAAAAAAATGCCGGTAGAACTGAACATCGTCGTAACTAAACATTTTGATTACTTAGCGATATGTGAAAGAGAAATACCAACATTAACTGAATAAAACATGATTGTTCAACACTTACTGAGACCTTTAAGTTGTCTTCCTGTCAGGTCCATTCGCTCCTCAGCAAAGTCACAAGCGATACCTTTCCATCGATCACCTGAATCGCTCATCCACTGACCGCGCGCACATCGCAAAGACGGCCTGAAAGTCAAAGTCCTCATCCTGTCACTAAAACAACAATAATAAACAAAATAATAGTGACATGTTGTCGCCGAAACGTCATGTTTTAATCTCGCTCCTTTCTTTTTATTTTGAAATAATGGCAACCACCTGACACAAGGTACCCCATGCACCGAAGGTCCCTTATGTAGGGGGGATGACTTTTGCACTCAGTACGATAACTTGTCGCTCACGACAAGACAGTGAGGGAGGTGAACTGTCGACCCCTAAGCCGAATATTAAGACAGCCCCTTTCGCCACTAGCGCTCACATCCAACTTCAAGACATAACGTACATCCATATATAACATGGACAGGTGTCTTCCACGTGGTACGTGTTGAGGTTTGCATTTCAGGAGCATGCGTACTGCTAAAACTCATATAACGAATAGATAAATACCTCGTTGTTTATTTCAACAAAATGATCAGGCAATGATCAAAAATATGAAAAGCTAGGGGGAAAAAACACACTTGTGATTAGTCTATAAAGTCACTTAACGACAAGGGAATCTTTTCACTATATTAATTTTGTTTAAAAAAAAAACGCTCAATGTTTGTGATTGTTCATTCTACCCAAGCCTTGGCATCCGTACAGATCGACGTTGTAGTTCATTTTTTTTTTTATCTCAGTTAACCCTTTAACCTCTAATATCAGAGACAAAATTCTCCTATCTTGTCCCGTTACTTTTCTTATAAAAGTACTGTGGAGAAGTTATTAAAATATCAAGAAAATTCACCTTGGGCGATCATATCCTTAATTCTCATAACTTTATGGGTTGAATAAGCATGGATATTACAAGGAGAAATTTGATGCTGATCACTGTTAGGGCTTAAAAGGTTAAGGTGGTCTTTCACCCAAAGAGTTAATTTGTTTGGTAAAAGTTTCCGGCAAAGTTCTTTTCTATTACTTTATAGGGATTCACGCCCTGGCATCAAAAATGAGTCTTTTCCAGTCACATGTCATACTAGTTAATGATTAACCAGCACGCTAAGTAAAAATAAGGGCTGTTGATTGCAAGAACGATATCTTACTAACGAGAAATAGCTTTTCTTTTAACTGAAATGGCCCAAAATTTGATTTCTCTGAACAATTCAACTTAAAATGAGAAAAAAACATCATTTTGACAACCACTCGTCATATAATTAGTTTTGACAAATGCGAGTATCTCGAGCGACGGGCTAAGCAAAATATCCACGCAATTCTAGAAAATAACAAAGGCATTCGCAGAAAGTCTGATTGTGTTGATTAGCTAGGTAAATTTACGGTATTTAACTGAAAGGAAGTTTTCTCGCAAAGAGGTGCGAAGATAACAAGACAAGTTAAGCGATTATTCTTGAAACGAACAAGTTCACAGCTAGAATAATCAATGACATCGCTAATTCGAAAATGTTTCGTTCTCGCTCTGAAGCAAACACGACAGTGAAAAGAAACAACATAGTAACAACTGGAGTAAACCAGTTTATTTAAGTCGACTGTGCATTTTAGGGGGCCCCTGACACTGAACAAAGTTCACTGAATCTAGTAAACACAAGAACAGTACACTGAACAGCAGACGAAAAAAAATGCCGGTAGAACTGAACATCGTCGTAACTAAACATTTTGATTACTTAGCGATATGTGAAAGAGAAATACCAACATTAACTGAATAAAACATGATTGTTCAACACTTACTGAGACCTTTAAGTTGTCTTCCTGTCAGGTCCATTCGCTCCTCAGCAAAGTCACAAGCGATACCTTTCCATCGATCACCTGAATCGCTCATCCACTGACCGCGCGCACATCGCAAAGACGGCCTGAAAGTCAAAGTCCTCATCCTGTCACTAAAACAACAATAATAAACAAAATAATAGTGACATGTTGTCGCCGAAACGTCATGTTTTAATCTCGCTCCTTTCTTTTTATTTTGAAATAATGGCAACCACCTGACACAAGGTACCCCATGCACCGAAGGTCCCTTATGTAGGGGGGATGACTTTTGCACTCAGTACGATAACTTGTCGCTCACGACAAGACAGTGAGGGAGGTGAACTGTCGACCCCTAAGCCGAATATTAAGACAGCCCCTTTCGCCACTAGCGCTCACATCCAACTTCAAGACATAACGTACATCCATATATAACATGGACAGGTGTCTTCCACGTGGTACGTGTTGAGGTTTGCATTTCAGGAGCATGCGTACTGCTAAAACTCATATAACGAATAGATAAATACCTCGTTGTTTATTTCAACAAAATGATCAGGCAATGATCAAAAATATGAAAAGCTAGGGGGAAAAAACACACTTGTGATTAGTCTATAAAGTCACTTAACGACAAGGGAATCTTTTCACTATATTAATTTTGTTTAAAAAAAAAACGCTCAATGTTTGTGATTGTTCATTCTACCCAAGCCTTGGCATCCGTACAGATCGACGTTGTAGTTCATTTTTTTTTTTATCTCAGTTAACCCTTTAACCTCTAATATCAGAGACAAAATTCTCCTATCTTGTCCCGTTACTTTTCTTATAAAAGTACTGTGGAGAAGTTATTAAAATATCAAGAAAATTCACCTTGGGCGATCATATCCTTAATTCTCATAACTTTATGGGTTGAATAAGCATGGATATTACAAGGAGAAATTTGATGCTGATCACTGTTAGGGCTTAAAAGGTTAAGGTGGTCTTTCACCCAAAGAGTTAATTTGTTTGGTAAAAGTTTCCGGCAAAGTTCTTTTCTATTACTTTATAGGGATTCACGCCCTGGCATCAAAAATGAGTCTTTTCCAGTCACATGTCATACTAGTTAATGATTAACCAGCACGCTAAGTAAAAATAAGGGCTGTTGATTGCAAGAACGATATCTTACTAACGAGAAATAGCTTTTCTTTTAACTGAAATGGCCCAAAATTTGATTTCTCTGAACAATTCAACTTAAAATGAGAAAAAAACATCATTTTGACAACCACTCGTCATATAATTAGTTTTGACAAATGCGAGTATCTCGAGCGACGGGCTAAGCAAAATATCCACGCAATTCTAGAAAATAACAAAGGCATTCGCAGAAAGTCTGATTGTGTTGATTAGCTAGGTAAATTTACGGTATTTAACTGAAAGGAAGTTTTCTCGCAAAGAGGTGCGAAGATAACAAGACAAGTTAAGCGATTATTCTTGAAACGAACAAGTTCACAGCTAGAATAATCAATGACATCGCTAATTCGAAAATGTTTCGTTCTCGCTCTGAAGCAAACACGACAGTGAAAAGAAACAACATAGTAACAACTGGAGTAAACCAGTTTATTTAAGTCGACTGTGCATTTTAGGGGGCCCCTGACACTGAACAAAGTTCACTGAATCTAGTAAACACAAGAACAGTACACTGAACAGCAGACGAAAAAAAATGCCGGTAGAACTGAACATCGTCGTAACTAAACATTTTGATTACTTAGCGATATGTGAAAGAGAAATACCAACATTAACTGAATAAAACATGATTGTTCAACACTTACTGAGACCTTTAAGTTGTCTTCCTGTCAGGTCCATTCGCTCCTCAGCAAAGTCACAAGCGATACCTTTCCATCGATCACCTGAATCGCTCATCCACTGACCGCGCGCACATCGCAAAGACGGCCTGAAAGTCAAAGTCCTCATCCTGTCACTAAAACAACAATAATAAACAAAATAATAGTGACATGTTGTCGCCGAAACGTCATGTTTTAATCTCGCTCCTTTCTTTTTATTTTGAAATAATGGCAACCACCTGACACAAGGTACCCCATGCACCGAAGGTCCCTTATGTAGGGGGGATGACTTTTGCACTCAGTACGATAACTTGTCGCTCACGACAAGACAGTGAGGGAGGTGAACTGTCGACCCCTAAGCCGAATATTAAGACAGCCCCTTTCGCCACTAGCGCTCACATCCAACTTCAAGACATAACGTACATCCATATATAACATGGACAGGTGTCTTCCACGTGGTACGTGTTGAGGTTTGCATTTCAGGAGCATGCGTACTGCCAAAACTCATATAACGAATAGATAAATACCTCGTTGTTTATTTCAACAAAATGATCAGGCAATGATCAAAAATATGAAAAGCTAGGGGGAAAAAACACACTTGTGATTAGTCTATAAAGTCACTTAACGACAAGGGAATCTTTTCACTATATTAATTTTGTTTAAAAAAAAAACGCTCAATGTTTGTGATTGTTCATTCTACCCAAGCCTTGGCATCCGTACAGATCGACGTTGTAGTTCATTTTTTTTTTTATCTCAGTTAACCCTTTAACCTCTAATATCAGAGACAAAATTCTCCTATCTTGTCCCGTTACTTTTCTTATAAAAGTACTGTGGAGAAGTTATTAAAATATCAAGAAAATTCACCTTGGGCGATCATATCCTTAATTCTCATAACTTTATGGGTTGAATAAGCATGGATATTACAAGGAGAAATTTGATGCTGATCACTGTTAGGGCTTAAAAGGTTAAGGTGGTCTTTCACCCAAAGAGTTAATTTGTTTGGTAAAAGTTTCCGGCAAAGTTCTTTTCTATTACTTTATAGGGATTCACGCCCTGGCATCAAAAATGAGTCTTTTCCAGTCACATGTCATACTAGTTAATGATTAACCAGCACGCTAAGTAAAAATAAGGGCTGTTGATTGCAAGAACGATATCTTACTAACGAGAAATAGCTTTTCTTTTAACTGAAATGGCCCAAAATTTGATTTCTCTGAACAATTCAACTTAAAATGAGAAAAAAACATCATTTTGACAACCACTCGTCATATAATTAGTTTTGACAAATGCGAGTATCTCGAGCGACGGGCTAAGCAAAATATCCACGCAATTCTAGAAAATAACAAAGGCATTCGCAGAAAGTCTGATTGTGTTGATTAGCTAGGTAAATTTACGGTATTTAACTGAAAGGAAGTTTTCTCGCAAAGAGGTGCGAAGATAACAAGACAAGTTAAGCGATTATTCTTGAAACGAACAAGTTCACAGCTAGAATAATCAATGACATCGCTAATTCGAAAATGTTTCGTTCTCGCTCTGAAGCAAACACGACAGTGAAAAGAAACAACATAGTAACAACTGGAGTAAACCAGTTTATTTAAGTCGACTGTGCATTTTAGGGGGCCCCTGACACTGAACAAAGTTCACTGAATCTAGTAAACACAAGAACAGTACACTGAACAGCAGACGAAAAAAAATGCCGGTAGAACTGAACATCGTCGTAACTAAACATTTTGATTACTTAGCGATATGTGAAAGAGAAATACCAACATTAACTGAATAAAACATGATTGTTCAACACTTACTGAGACCTTTAAGTTGTCTTCCTGTCAGGTCCATTCGCTCCTCAGCAAAGTCACAAGCGATACCTTTCCATCGATCACCTGAATCGCTCATCCACTGACCGCGCGCACATCGCAAAGACGGCCTGAAAGTCAAAGTCCTCATCCTGTCACTAAAACAACAATAATAAACAAAATAATAGTGACATGTTGTCGCCGAAACGTCATGTTTTAATCTCGCTCCTTTCTTTTTATTTTGAAATAATGGCAACCACCTGACACAAGGTACCCCATGCACCGAAGGTCCCTTATGTAGGGGGGATGACTTTTGCACTCAGTACGATAACTTGTCGCTCACGACAAGACAGTGAGGGAGGTGAACTGTCGACCCCTAAGCCGAATATTAAGACAGCCCCTTTCGCCACTAGCGCTCACATCCAACTTCAAGACATAACGTACATCCATATATAACATGGACAGGTGTCTTCCACGTGGTACGTGTTGAGGTTTGCATTTCAGGAGCATGCGTACTGCTAAAACTCATATAACGAATAGATAAATACCTCGTTGTTTATTTCAACAAAATGATCAGGCAATGATCAAAAATATGAAAAGCTAGGGGGAAAAAACACACTTGTGATTAGTCTATAAAGTCACTTAACGACAAGGGAATCTTTTCACTATATTAATTTTGTTTAAAAAAAAAACGCTCAATGTTTGTGATTGTTCATTCTACCCAAGCCTTGGCATCCGTACAGATCGACGTTGTAGTTCATTTTTTTTTTTATCTCAGTTAACCCTTTAACCTCTAATATCAGAGACAAAATTCTCCTATCTTGTCCCGTTACTTTTCTTATAAAAGTACTGTGGAGAAGTTATTAAAATATCAAGAAAATTCACCTTGGGCGATCATATCCTTAATTCTCATAACTTTATGGGTTGAATAAGCATGGATATTACAAGGAGAAATTTGATGCTGATCACTGTTAGGGCTTAAAAGGTTAAGGTGGTCTTTCACCCAAAGAGTTAATTTGTTTGGTAAAAGTTTCCGGCAAAGTTCTTTTCTATTACTTTATAGGGATTCACGCCCTGGCATCAAAAATGAGTCTTTTCCAGTCACATGTCATACTAGTTAATGATTAACCAGCACGCTAAGTAAAAATAAGGGCTGTTGATTGCAAGAACGATATCTTACTAACGAGAAATAGCTTTTCTTTTAACTGAAATGGCCCAAAATTTGATTTCTCTGAACAATTCAACTTAAAATGAGAAAAAAACATCATTTTGACAACCACTCGTCATATAATTAGTTTTGACAAATGCGAGTATCTCGAGCGACGGGCTAAGCAAAATATCCACGCAATTCTAGAAAATAACAAAGGCATTCGCAGAAAGTCTGATTGTGTTGATTAGCTAGGTAAATTTACGGTATTTAACTGAAAGGAAGTTTTCTCGCAAAGAGGTGCGAAGATAACAAGACAAGTTAAGCGATTATTCTTGAAACGAACAAGTTCACAGCTAGAATAATCAATGACATCGCTAATTCGAAAATGTTTCGTTCTCGCTCTGAAGCAAACACGACAGTGAAAAGAAACAACATAGTAACAACTGGAGTAAACCAGTTTATTTAAGTCGACTGTGCATTTTAGGGGGCCCCTGACACTGAACAAAGTTCACTGAATCTAGTAAACACAAGAACAGTACACTGAACAGCAGACGAAAAAAAATGCCGGTAGAACTGAACATCGTCGTAACTAAACATTTTGATTACTTAGCGATATGTGAAAGAGAAATACCAACATTAACTGAATAAAACATGATTGTTCAACACTTACTGAGACCTTTAAGTTGTCTTCCTGTCAGGTCCATTCGCTCCTCAGCAAAGTCACAAGCGATACCTTTCCATCGATCACCTGAATCGCTCATCCACTGACCGCGCGCACATCGCAAAGACGGCCTGAAAGTCAAAGTCCTCATCCTGTCACTAAAACAACAATAATAAACAAAATAATAGTGACATGTTGTCGCCGAAACGTCATGTTTTAATCTCGCTCCTTTCTTTTTATTTTGAAATAATGGCAACCACCTGACACAAGGTACCCCATGCACCGAAGGTCCCTTATGTAGGGGGGATGACTTTTGCACTCAGTACGATAACTTGTCGCTCACGACAAGACAGTGAGGGAGGTGAACTGTCGACCCCTAAGCCGAATATTAAGACAGCCCCTTTCGCCACTAGCGCTCACATCCAACTTCAAGACATAACGTACATCCATATATAACATGGACAGGTGTCTTCCACGTGGTACGTGTTGAGGTTTGCATTTCAGGAGCATGCGTACTGCTAAAACTCATATAACGAATAGATAAATACCTCGTTGTTTATTTCAACAAAATGATCAGGCAATGATCAAAAATATGAAAAGCTAGGGGGAAAAAACACACTTGTGATTAGTCTATAAAGTCACTTAACGACAAGGGAATCTTTTCACTATATTAATTTTGTTTAAAAAAAAAACGCTCAATGTTTGTGATTGTTCATTCTACCCAAGCCTTGGCATCCGTACAGATCGACGTTGTAGTTCATTTTTTTTTTTATCTCAGTTAACCCTTTAACCTCTAATATCAGAGACAAAATTCTCCTATCTTGTCCCGTTACTTTTCTTATAAAAGTACTGTGGAGAAGTTATTAAAATATCAAGAAAATTCACCTTGGGCGATCATATCCTTAATTCTCATAACTTTATGGGTTGAATAAGCATGGATATTACAAGGAGAAATTTGATGCTGATCACTGTTAGGGCTTAAAAGGTTAAGGTGGTCTTTCACCCAAAGAGTTAATTTGTTTGGTAAAAGTTTCCGGCAAAGTTCTTTTCTATTACTTTATAGGGATTCACGCCCTGGCATCAAAAATGAGTCTTTTCCAGTCACATGTCATACTAGTTAATGATTAACCAGCACGCTAAGTAAAAATAAGGGCTGTTGATTGCAAGAACGATATCTTACTAACGAGAAATAGCTTTTCTTTTAACTGAAATGGCCCAAAATTTGATTTCTCTGAACAATTCAACTTAAAATGAGAAAAAAACATCATTTTGACAACCACTCGTCATATAATTAGTTTTGACAAATGCGAGTATCTCGAGCGACGGGCTAAGCAAAATATCCACGCAATTCTAGAAAATAACAAAGGCATTCGCAGAAAGTCTGATTGTGTTGATTAGCTAGGTAAATTTACGGTATTTAACTGAAAGGAAGTTTTCTCGCAAAGAGGTGCGAAGATAACAAGACAAGTTAAGCGATTATTCTTGAAACGAACAAGTTCACAGCTAGAATAATCAATGACATCGCTAATTCGAAAATGTTTCGTTCTCGCTCTGAAGCAAACACGACAGTGAAAAGAAACAACATAGTAACAACTGGAGTAAACCAGTTTATTTAAGTCGACTGTGCATTTTAGGGGGCCCCTGACACTGAACAAAGTTCACTGAATCTAGTAAACACAAGAACAGTACACTGAACAGCAGACGAAAAAAAATGCCGGTAGAACTGAACATCGTCGTAACTAAACATTTTGATTACTTAGCGATATGTGAAAGAGAAATACCAACATTAACTGAATAAAACATGATTGTTCAACACTTACTGAGACCTTTAAGTTGTCTTCCTGTCAGGTCCATTCGCTCCTCAGCAAAGTCACAAGCGATACCTTTCCATCGATCACCTGAATCGCTCATCCACTGACCGCGCGCACATCGCAAAGACGGCCTGAAAGTCAAAGTCCTCATCCTGTCACTAAAACAACAATAATAAACAAAATAATAGTGACATGTTGTCGCCGAAACGTCATGTTTTAATCTCGCTCCTTTCTTTTTATTTTGAAATAATGGCAACCACCTGACACAAGGTACCCCATGCACCGAAGGTCCCTTATGTAGGGGGGATGACTTTTGCACTCAGTACGATAACTTGTCGCTCACGACAAGACAGTGAGGGAGGTGAACTGTCGACCCCTAAGCCGAATATTAAGACAGCCCCTTTCGCCACTAGCGCTCACATCCAACTTCAAGACATAACGTACATCCATATATAACATGGACAGGTGTCTTCCACGTGGTACGTGTTGAGGTTTGCATTTCAGGAGCATGCGTACTGCTAAAACTCATATAACGAATAGATAAATACCTCGTTGTTTATTTCAACAAAATGATCAGGCAATGATCAAAAATATGAAAAGCTAGGGGGAAAAAACACACTTGTGATTAGTCTATAAAGTCACTTAACGACAAGGGAATCTTTTCACTATATTAATTTTGTTTAAAAAAAAAACGCTCAATGTTTGTGATTGTTCATTCTACCCAAGCCTTGGCATCCGTACAGATCGACGTTGTAGTTCATTTTTTTTTTTATCTCAGTTAACCCTTTAACCTCTAATATCAGAGACAAAATTCTCCTATCTTGTCCCGTTACTTTTCTTATAAAAGTACTGTGGAGAAGTTATTAAAATATCAAGAAAATTCACCTTGGGCGATCATATCCTTAATTCTCATAACTTTATGGGTTGAATAAGCATGGATATTACAAGGAGAAATTTGATGCTGATCACTGTTAGGGCTTAAAAGGTTAAGGTGGTCTTTCACCCAAAGAGTTAATTTGTTTGGTAAAAGTTTCCGGCAAAGTTCTTTTCTATTACTTTATAGGGATTCACGCCCTGGCATCAAAAATGAGTCTTTTCCAGTCACATGTCATACTAGTTAATGATTAACCAGCACGCTAAGTAAAAATAAGGGCTGTTGATTGCAAGAACGATATCTTACTAACGAGAAATAGCTTTTCTTTTAACTGAAATGGCCCAAAATTTGATTTCTCTGAACAATTCAACTTAAAATGAGAAAAAAACATCATTTTGACAACCACTCGTCATATAATTAGTTTTGACAAATGCGAGTATCTCGAGCGACGGGCTAAGCAAAATATCCACGCAATTCTAGAAAATAACAAAGGCATTCGCAGAAAGTCTGATTGTGTTGATTAGCTAGGTAAATTTACGGTATTTAACTGAAAGGAAGTTTTCTCGCAAAGAGGTGCGAAGATAACAAGACAAGTTAAGCGATTATTCTTGAAACGAACAAGTTCACAGCTAGAATAATCAATGACATCGCTAATTCGAAAATGTTTCGTTCTCGCTCTGAAGCAAACACGACAGTGAAAAGAAACAACATAGTAACAACTGGAGTAAACCAGTTTATTTAAGTCGACTGTGCATTTTAGGGGGCCCCTGACACTGAACAAAGTTCACTGAATCTAGTAAACACAAGAACAGTACACTGAACAGCAGACGAAAAAAAATGCCGGTAGAACTGAACATCGTCGTAACTAAACATTTTGATTACTTAGCGATATGTGAAAGAGAAATACCAACATTAACTGAATAAAACATGATTGTTCAACACTTACTGAGACCTTTAAGTTGTCTTCCTGTCAGGTCCATTCGCTCCTCAGCAAAGTCACAAGCGATACCTTTCCATCGATCACCTGAATCGCTCATCCACTGACCGCGCGCACATCGCAAAGACGGCCTGAAAGTCAAAGTCCTCATCCTGTCACTAAAACAACAATAATAAACAAAATAATAGTGACATGTTGTCGCCGAAACGTCATGTTTTAATCTCGCTCCTTTCTTTTTATTTTGAAATAATGGCAACCACCTGACACAAGGTACCCCATGCACCGAAGGTCCCTTATGTAGGGGGATGACTTTTGCACTCAGTACGATAACTTGTCGCTCACGACAAGACAGTGAGGGAGGTGAACTGTCGACCCCTAAGCCGAATATTAAGACAGCCCCTTTCGCCACTAGCGCTCACATCCAACTTCAAGACATAACGTACATCCATATATAACATGGACAGGTGTCTTCCACGTGGTACGTGTTGAGG
>NW_028146251.1:0-15674 GCF_977016875.1 Pavona decussata
GACTTTTTATAAGTGTGACACTGAGACTTTGGAGCAATACAAATTCAGATGGCTTTGCAAATAACAGAAAAATAAATTTAAAAAAAAAAAAAAAAAAAAGAAAACACACCCAAATTAATGATGGTGACGACGACGTGATGACAATATGAGACTGGGTCGAACATTTCGAGCCAGTTCAAGACTGCAATCAATGTCTGCTTTTCTCAAAATAGATCAATCTTCTGTTGTCAGCTGCATGATACACTTAAGCTGAACAACTCTAAAATATATCCCCAGTGCAGAATTTTTTGATTTGCTTTAGATCGGTTTCAATCAAACTCCCAGCCTAGCTTAAAACATTCAACTTGCCAGCTGGGATTAAACTTAACCCTCTGGTTGTCAAAATGCCTGAATCTGCAGTGAGTTTACTGCAATCAGTCACGATTCAGCCTCATTAGGGCCTAAGAGTGTTGAACATCCAATTTCTCCTTGTAATTTCAAAGACTATTCAACCCCCCAGGTCATGAGAATTAAGATTTTTATCAGCCAAGGTGGATTTTTTTTCTGATCTTTTAAACAACCAACACTCCCTAACCACAGTGTGGGGGCAATTAAGAGAGGAGAATTGGTTCTTTGATTCAATTTATCAGTGGACATATATGTATTCGAGACTTAAAATGGTCATGAGGTTCCATCGGTGGGCACAATTAATTTAGAACTTATTAATAATTATAATAATAATCAACCCTAACACTCATGAATGCAGTTCATTAAGAACTTTCAAACTTTTTAAACTGACTACTGAACTCAACTAACCTTCCAGTCCAGTTGATCATGCAAGCAGTGGGTCCATCTCACCCAGAAGGCACGTAGCCCTGGTGGCCTGCTTCTCGCGGCATGAATGCACCCCAGTCAGTCAGTGCTGAGTTGACGGCTTGACAGAAATAAATCCTTGTCAGAGGCTGACATCTGTCAGGCTGCAGACAGTCACAAGCAAAGCAAAACATCAAATCTGATTCTCATTAATGACTTTTTATAAGTGTGACACTGAGACTTTGGAGCAATACAAATTCAGATGGCTTTGCAAATAACAGAAAAATAAATTTAAAAAAAAAAAAAAAAAAAAGAAAACACACCCAAATTAATGATGGTGACGACGACGTGATGACAATATGAGACTGGGTCGAACATTTCGAGCCAGTTCAAGACTGCAATCAATGTCTGCTTTTCTCAAAATAGATCAATCTTCTGTTGTCAGCTGCATGATACACTTAAGCTGAACAACTCTAAAATATATCCCCAGTGCAGAATTTTTTGATTTGCTTTAGATCGGTTTCAATCAAACTCCCAGCCTAGCTTAAAACATTCAACTTGCCAGCTGGGATTAAACTTAACCCTCTGGTTGTCAAAATGCCTGAATCTGCAGTGAGTTTACTGCAATCAGTCACGATTCAGCCTCATTAGGGCCTAAGAGTGTTGAACATCCAATTTCTCCTTGTAATTTCAAAGACTATTCAACCCCCCAGGTTATGAGAATTAAGATTTTTATCAGCCAAGGTGGATTTTTTTTCTGATCTTTTAAACAACCAACACTCCCTAACCACAGTGTGGGGGCAATTAAGAGAGGAGAATTGGTTCTTTGATTCAATTTATCAGTGGACATATATGTATTCGAGACTTAAAATGGTCATGAGGTTCCATCGGTGGGCACAATTAATTTAGAACTTATTAATAATTATAATAATAATCAACCCTAACACTCATGAATGCAGTTCATTAAGAACTTTCAAACTTTTTAAACTGACTACTGAACTCAACTAACCTTCCAGTCCAGTTGATCATGCAAGCAGTGGGTCCATCTCACCCAGAAGGCACGTAGCCCTGGTGGCCTGCTTCTCGCGGCATGAATGCACCCCAGTCAGTCAGTGCTGAGTTGACGGCTTGACAGAAATAAATCCTTGTCAGAGGCTGACATCTGTCAGGCTGCAGACAGTCACAAGCAAAGCAAAACATCAAATCTGATTCTCATTAATGACTTTTTATAAGTGTGACACTGAGACTTTGGAGCAATACAAATTCAGATGGCTTTGCAAATAACAGAAAAATAAATTTAAAAAAAAAAAAAAAAAAAGAAAACACACCCAAATTAATGATGGTGACGACGACGTGATGACAATATGAGACTGGGTCGAACATTTCGAGCCAGTTCAAGACTGCAATCAATGTCTGCTTTTCTCAAAATAGATCAATCTTCTGTTGTCAGCTGCATGATACACTTAAGCTGAACAACTCTAAAATATATCCCCAGTGCAGAATTTTTTGATTTGCTTTAGATCGGTTTCAATCAAACTCCCAGCCTAGCTTAAAACATTCAACTTGCCAGCTGGGATTAAACTTAACCCTCTGGTTGTCAAAATGCCTGAATCTGCAGTGAGTTTACTGCAATCAGTCACGATTCAGCCTCATTAGGGCCTAAGAGTGTTGAACATCCAATTTCTCCTTGTAATTTCAAAGACTATTCAACCCCCCAGGTCATGAGAATTAAGATTTTTATCAGCCAAGGTGGATTTTTTTTCTGATCTTTTAAACAACCAACACTCCCTAACCACAGTGTGGGGGCAATTAAGAGAGGAGAATTGGTTCTTTGATTCAATTTATCAGTGGACATATATGTATTCGAGACTTAAAATGGTCATGAGGTTCCATCGGTGGGCACAATTAATTTAGAACTTATTAATAATTATAATAATAATCAACCCTAACACTCATGAATGCAGTTCATTAAGAACTTTCAAACTTTTTAAACTGACTACTGAACTCAACTAACCTTCCAGTCCAGTTGATCATGCAAGCAGTGGGTCCATCTCACCCAGAAGGCACGTAGCCCTGGTGGCCTGCTTCTCGCGGCATGAATGCACCCCAGTCAGTCAGTGCTGAGTTGACGGCTTGACAGAAATAAATCCTTGTCAGAGGCTGACATCTGTCAGGCTGCAGACAGTCACAAGCAAAGCAAAACATCAAATCTGATTCTCATTAATGACTTTTTATAAGTGTGACACTGAGACTTTGGAGCAATACAAATTCAGATGGCTTTGCAAATAACAGAAAAATAAATTTAAAAAAAAAAAAAAAAAAAGAAAACACACCCAAATTAATGATGGTGACGACGACGTGATGACAATATGAGACTGGGTCGAACATTTCGAGCCAGTTCAAGACTGCAATCAATGTCTGCTTTTCTCAAAATAGATCAATCTTCTGTTGTCAGCTGCATGATACACTTAAGCTGAACAACTCTAAAATATATCCCCAGTGCAGAATTTTTTGATTTGCTTTAGATCGGTTTCAATCAAACTCCCAGCCTAGCTTAAAACATTCAACTTGCCAGCTGGGATTAAACTTAACCCTCTGGTTGTCAAAATGCCTGAATCTGCAGTGAGTTTACTGCAATCAGTCACGATTCAGCCTCATTAGGGCCTAAGAGTGTTGAACATCCAATTTCTCCTTGTAATTTCAAAGACTATTCAACCCCCCAGGTCATGAGAATTAAGATTTTTATCAGCCAAGGTGGATTTTTTTTCTGATCTTTTAAACAACCAACACTCCCTAACCACAGTGTGGGGGCAATTAAGAGAGGAGAATTGGTTCTTTGATTCAATTTATCAGTGGACATATATGTATTCGAGACTTAAAATGGTCATGAGGTTCCATCGGTGGGCACAATTAATTTAGAACTTATTAATAATTATAATAATAATCAACCCTAACACTCATGAATGCAGTTCATTAAGAACTTTCAAACTTTTTAAACTGACTACTGAACTCAACTAACCTTCCAGTCCAGTTGATCATGCAAGCAGTGGGTCCATCTCACCCAGAAGGCACGTAGCCCTGGTGGCCTGCTTCTCGCGGCATGAATGCACCCCAGTCAGTCAGTGCTGAGTTGACGGCTTGACAGAAATAAATCCTTGTCAGAGGCTGACATCTGTCAGGCTGCAGACAGTCACAAGCAAAGCAAAACATCAAATCTGATTCTCATTAATGACTTTTTATAAGTGTGACACTGAGACTTTGGAGCAATACAAATTCAGATGGCTTTGCAAATAACAGAAAAATAAATTTAAAAAAAAAAAAAAAAAAAAAGAAAACACACCCAAATTAATGATGGTGACGACGACGTGATGACAATATGAGACTGGGTCGAACATTTCGAGCCAGTTCAAGACTGCAATCAATGTCTGCTTTTCTCAAAATAGATCAATCTTCTGTTGTCAGCTGCATGATACACTTAAGCTGAACAACTCTAAAATATATCCCCAGTGCAGAATTTTTTGATTTGCTTTAGATCGGTTTCAATCAAACTCCCAGCCTAGCTTAAAACATTCAACTTGCCAGCTGGGATTAAACTTAACCCTCTGGTTGTCAAAATGCCTGAATCTGCAGTGAGTTTACTGCAATCAGTCACGATTCAGCCTCATTAGGGCCTAAGAGTGTTGAACATCCAATTTCTCCTTGTAATTTCAAAGACTATTCAACCCCCCAGGTCATGAGAATTAAGATTTTTATCAGCCAAGGTGGATTTTTTTTCTGATCTTTTAAACAACCAACACTCCCTAACCACAGTGTGGGGGCAATTAAGAGAGGAGAATTGGTTCTTTGATTCAATTTATCAGTGGACATATATGTATTCGAGACTTAAAATGGTCATGAGGTTCCATCGGTGGGCACAATTAATTTAGAACTTATTAATAATTATAATAATAATCAACCCTAACACTCATGAATGCAGTTCATTAAGAACTTTCAAACTTTTTAAACTGACTACTGAACTCAACTAACCTTCCAGTCCAGTTGATCATGCAAGCAGTGGGTCCATCTCACCCAGAAGGCACGTAGCCCTGGTGGCCTGCTTCTCGCGGCATGAATGCACCCCAGTCAGTCAGTGCTGAGTTGACGGCTTGACAGAAATAAATCCTTGTCAGAGGCTGACATCTGTCAGGCTGCAGACAGTCACAAGCAAAGCAAAACATCAAATCTGATTCTCATTAATGACTTTTTATAAGTGTGACACTGAGACTTTGGAGCAATACAAATTCAGATGGCTTTGCAAATAACAGAAAAATAAATTTAAAAAAAAAAAAAAAAAAAAAGAAAACACACCCAAATTAATGATGGTGACGACGACGTGATGACAATATGAGACTGGGTCGAACATTTCGAGCCAGTTCAAGACTGCAATCAATGTCTGCTTTTCTCAAAATAGATCAATCTTCTGTTGTCAGCTGCATGATACACTTAAGCTGAACAACTCTAAAATATATCCCCAGTGCAGAATTTTTTGATTTGCTTTAGATCGGTTTCAATCAAACTCCCAGCCTAGCTTAAAACATTCAACTTGCCAGCTGGGATTAAACTTAACCCTCTGGTTGTCAAAATGCCTGAATCTGCAGTGAGTTTACTGCAATCAGTCACGATTCAGCCTCATTAGGGCCTAAGAGTGTTGAACATCCAATTTCTCCTTGTAATTTCAAAGACTATTCAACCCCCCAGGTCATGAGAATTAAGATTTTTATCAGCCAAGGTGGATTTTTTTTCTGATCTTTTAAACAACCAACACTCCCTAACCACAGTGTGGGGGCAATTAAGAGAGGAGAATTGGTTCTTTGATTCAATTTATCAGTGGACATATATGTATTCGAGACTTAAAATGGTCATGAGGTTCCATCGGTGGGCACAATTAATTTAGAACTTATTAATAATTATAATAATAATCAACCCTAACACTCATGAATGCAGTTCATTAAGAACTTTCAAACTTTTTAAACTGACTACTGAACTCAACTAACCTTCCAGTCCAGTTGATCATGCAAGCAGTGGGTCCATCTCACCCAGAAGGCACGTAGCCCTGGTGGCCTGCTTCTCGCGGCATGAATGCACCCCAGTCAGTCAGTGCTGAGTTGACGGCTTGACAGAAATAAATCCTTGTCAGAGGCTGACATCTGTCAGGCTGCAGACAGTCACAAGCAAAGCAAAACATCAAATCTGATTCTCATTAATGACTTTTTATAAGTGTGACACTGAGACTTTGGAGCAATACAAATTCAGATGGCTTTGCAAATAACAGAAAAATAAATTTAAAAAAAAAAAAAAAAAAAGAAAACACACCCAAATTAATGATGGTGACGACGACGTGATGACAATATGAGACTGGGTCGAACATTTCGAGCCAGTTCAAGACTGCAATCAATGTCTGCTTTTCTCAAAATAGATCAATCTTCTGTTGTCAGCTGCATGATACACTTAAGCTGAACAACTCTAAAATATATCCCCAGTGCAGAATTTTTTGATTTGCTTTAGATCGGTTTCAATCAAACTCCCAGCCTAGCTTAAAACATTCAACTTGCCAGCTGGGATTAAACTTAACCCTCTGGTTGTCAAAATGCCTGAATCTGCAGTGAGTTTACTGCAATCAGTCACGATTCAGCCTCATTAGGGCCTAAGAGTGTTGAACATCCAATTTCTCCTTGTAATTTCAAAGACTATTCAACCCCCCAGGTCATGAGAATTAAGATTTTTATCAGCCAAGGTGGATTTTTTTTCTGATCTTTTAAACAACCAACACTCCCTAACCACAGTGTGGGGGCAATTAAGAGAGGAGAATTGGTTCTTTGATTCAATTTATCAGTGGACATATATGTATTCGAGACTTAAAATGGTCATGAGGTTCCATCGGTGGGCACAATTAATTTAGAACTTATTAATAATTATAATAATAATCAACCCTAACACTCATGAATGCAGTTCATTAAGAACTTTCAAACTTTTTAAACTGACTACTGAACTCAACTAACCTTCCAGTCCAGTTGATCATGCAAGCAGTGGGTCCATCTCACCCAGAAGGCACGTAGCCCTGGTGGCCTGCTTCTCGCGGCATGAATGCACCCCAGTCAGTCAGTGCTGAGTTGACGGCTTGACAGAAATAAATCCTTGTCAGAGGCTGACATCTGTCAGGCTGCAGACAGTCACAAGCAAAGCAAAACATCAAATCTGATTCTCATTAATGACTTTTTATAAGTGTGACACTGAGACTTTGGAGCAATACAAATTCAGATGGCTTTGCAAATAACAGAAAAATAAATTTAAAAAAAAAAAAAAAAAAAAGAAAACACACCCAAATTAATGATGGTGACGACGACGTGATGACAATATGAGACTGGGTCGAACATTTCGAGCCAGTTCAAGACTGCAATCAATGTCTGCTTTTCTCAAAATAGATCAATCTTCTGTTGTCAGCTGCATGATACACTTAAGCTGAACAACTCTAAAATATATCCCCAGTGCAGAATTTTTTGATTTGCTTTAGATCGGTTTCAATCAAACTCCCAGCCTAGCTTAAAACATTCAACTTGCCAGCTGGGATTAAACTTAACCCTCTGGTTGTCAAAATGCCTGAATCTGCAGTGAGTTTACTGCAATCAGTCACGATTCAGCCTCATTAGGGCCTAAGAGTGTTGAACATCCAATTTCTCCTTGTAATTTCAAAGACTATTCAACCCCCCAGGTCATGAGAATTAAGATTTTTATCAGCCAAGGTGGATTTTTTTTCTGATCTTTTAAACAACCAACACTCCCTAACCACAGTGTGGGGGCAATTAAGAGAGGAGAATTGGTTCTTTGATTCAATTTATCAGTGGACATATATGTATTCGAGACTTAAAATGGTCATGAGGTTCCATCGGTGGGCACAATTAATTTAGAACTTATTAATAATTATAATAATAATCAACCCTAACACTCATGAATGCAGTTCATTAAGAACTTTCAAACTTTTTAAACTGACTACTGAACTCAACTAACCTTCCAGTCCAGTTGATCATGCAAGCAGTGGGTCCATCTCACCCAGAAGGCACGTAGCCCTGGTGGCCTGCTTCTCGCGGCATGAATGCACCCCAGTCAGTCAGTGCTGAGTTGACGGCTTGACAGAAATAAATCCTTGTCAGAGGCTGACATCTGTCAGGCTGCAGACAGTCACAAGCAAAGCAAAACATCAAATCTGATTCTCATTAATGACTTTTTATAAGTGTGACACTGAGACTTTGGAGCAATACAAATTCAGATGGCTTTGCAAATAACAGAAAAATAAATTTAAAAAAAAAAAAAAAAAAAAGAAAACACACCCAAATTAATGATGGTGACGACGACGTGATGACAATATGAGACTGGGTCGAACATTTCGAGCCAGTTCAAGACTGCAATCAATGTCTGCTTTTCTCAAAATAGATCAATCTTCTGTTGTCAGCTGCATGATACACTTAAGCTGAACAACTCTAAAATATATATCCCCAGTGCAGAATTTTTTGATTTGCTTTAGATCGGTTTCAATCAAACTCCCAGCCTAGCTTAAAACATTCAACTTGCCAGCTGGGATTAAACTTAACCCTCTGGTTGTCAAAATGCCTGAATCTGCAGTGAGTTTACTGCAATCAGTCACGATTCAGCCTCATTAGGGCCTAAGAGTGTTGAACATCCAATTTCTCCTTGTAATTTCAAAGACTATTCAACCCCCCAGGTCATGAGAATTAAGATTTTTATCAGCCAAGGTGGATTTTTTTTCTGATCTTTTAAACAACCAACACTCCCTAACCACAGTGTGGGGGCAATTAAGAGAGGAGAATTGGTTCTTTGATTCAATTTATCAGTGGACATATATGTATTCGAGACTTAAAATGGTCATGAGGTTCCATCGGTGGGCACAATTAATTTAGAACTTATTAATAATTATAATAATAATCAACCCTAACACTCATGAATGCAGTTCATTAAGAACTTTCAAACTTTTTAAACTGACTACTGAACTCAACTAACCTTCCAGTCCAGTTGATCATGCAAGCAGTGGGTCCATCTCACCCAGAAGGCACGTAGCCCTGGTGGCCTGCTTCTCGCGGCATGAATGCACCCCAGTCAGTCAGTGCTGAGTTGACGGCTTGACAGAAATAAATCCTTGTCAGAGGCTGACATCTGTCAGGCTGCAGACAGTCACAAGCAAAGCAAAACATCAAATCTGATTCTCATTAATGACTTTTTATAAGTGTGACACTGAGACTTTGGAGCAATACAAATTCAGATGGCTTTGCAAATAACAGAAAAATAAATTTAAAAAAAAAAAAAAAAAAAAGAAAACACACCCAAATTAATGATGGTGACGACGACGTGATGACAATATGAGACTGGGTCGAACATTTCGAGCCAGTTCAAGACTGCAATCAATGTCTGCTTTTCTCAAAATAGATCAATCTTCTGTTGTCAGCTGCATGATACACTTAAGCTGAACAACTCTAAAATATATCCCCAGTGCAGAATTTTTTGATTTGCTTTAGATCGGTTTCAATCAAACTCCCAGCCTAGCTTAAAACATTCAACTTGCCAGCTGGGATTAAACTTAACCCTCTGGTTGTCAAAATGCCTGAATCTGCAGTGAGTTTACTGCAATCAGTCACGATTCAGCCTCATTAGGGCCTAAGAGTGTTGAACATCCAATTTCTCCTTGTAATTTCAAAGACTATTCAACCCCCCAGGTCATGAGAATTAAGATTTTTATCAGCCAAGGTGGATTTTTTTTCTGATCTTTTAAACAACCAACACTCCCTAACCACAGTGTGGGGGCAATTAAGAGAGGAGAATTGGTTCTTTGATTCAATTTATCAGTGGACATATATGTATTCGAGACTTAAAATGGTCATGAGGTTCCATCGGTGGGCACAATTAATTTAGAACTTATTAATAATTATAATAATAATCAACCCTAACACTCATGAATGCAGTTCATTAAGAACTTTCAAACTTTTTAAACTGACTACTGAACTCAACTAACCTTCCAGTCCAGTTGATCATGCAAGCAGTGGGTCCATCTCACCCAGAAGGCACGTAGCCCTGGTGGCCTGCTTCTCGCGGCATGAATGCACCCCAGTCAGTCAGTGCTGAGTTGACGGCTTGACAGAAATAAATCCTTGTCAGAGGCTGACATCTGTCAGGCTGCAGACAGTCACAAGCAAAGCAAAACATCAAATCTGATTCTCATTAATGACTTTTTATAAGTGTGACACTGAGACTTTGGAGCAATACAAATTCAGATGGCTTTGCAAATAACAGAAAAATAAATTTAAAAAAAAAAAAAAAAAAAGAAAACACACCCAAATTAATGATGGTGACGACGACGTGATGACAATATGAGACTGGGTCGAACATTTCGAGCCAGTTCAAGACTGCAATCAATGTCTGCTTTTCTCAAAATAGATCAATCTTCTGTTGTCAGCTGCATGATACACTTAAGCTGAACAACTCTAAAATATATCCCCAGTGCAGAATTTTTTGATTTGCTTTAGATCGGTTTCAATCAAACTCCCAGCCTAGCTTAAAACATTCAACTTGCCAGCTGGGATTAAACTTAACCCTCTGGTTGTCAAAATGCCTGAATCTGCAGTGAGTTTACTGCAATCAGTCACGATTCAGCCTCATTAGGGCCTAAGAGTGTTGAACATCCAATTTCTCCTTGTAATTTCAAAGACTATTCAACCCCCCAGGTCATGAGAATTAAGATTTTTATCAGCCAAGGTGGATTTTTTTTCTGATCTTTTAAACAACCAACACTCCCTAACCACAGTGTGGGGGCAATTAAGAGAGGAGAATTGGTTCTTTGATTCAATTTATCAGTGGACATATATGTATTCGAGACTTAAAATGGTCATGAGGTTCCATCGGTGGGCACAATTAATTTAGAACTTATTAATAATTATAATAATAATCAACCCTAACACTCATGAATGCAGTTCATTAAGAACTTTCAAACTTTTTAAACTGACTACTGAACTCAACTAACCTTCCAGTCCAGTTGATCATGCAAGCAGTGGGTCCATCTCACCCAGAAGGCACGTAGCCCTGGTGGCCTGCTTCTCGCGGCATGAATGCACCCCAGTCAGTCAGTGCTGAGTTGACGGCTTGACAGAAATAAATCCTTGTCAGAGGCTGACATCTGTCAGGCTGCAGACAGTCACAAGCAAAGCAAAACATCAAATCTGATTCTCATTAATGACTTTTTATAAGTGTGACACTGAGACTTTGGAGCAATACAAATTCAGATGGCTTTGCAAATAACAGAAAAATAAATTTAAAAAAAAAAAAAAAAAAAAGAAAACACACCCAAATTAATGATGGTGACGACGACGTGATGACAATATGAGACTGGGTCGAACATTTCGAGCCAGTTCAAGACTGCAATCAATGTCTGCTTTTCTCAAAATAGATCAATCTTCTGTTGTCAGCTGCATGATACACTTAAGCTGAACAACTCTAAAATATATCCCCAGTGCAGAATTTTTTGATTTGCTTTAGATCGGTTTCAATCAAACTCCCAGCCTAGCTTAAAACATTCAACTTGCCAGCTGGGATTAAACTTAACCCTCTGGTTGTCAAAATGCCTGAATCTGCAGTGAGTTTACTGCAATCAGTCACGATTCAGCCTCATTAGGGCCTAAGAGTGTTGAACATCCAATTTCTCCTTGTAATTTCAAAGACTATTCAACCCCCCAGGTCATGAGAATTAAGATTTTTATCAGCCAAGGTGGATTTTTTTTCTGATCTTTTAAACAACCAACACTCCCTAACCACAGTGTGGGGGCAATTAAGAGAGGAGAATTGGTTCTTTGATTCAATTTATCAGTGGACATATATGTATTCGAGACTTAAAATGGTCATGAGGTTCCATCGGTGGGCACAATTAATTTAGAACTTATTAATAATTATAATAATAATCAACCCTAACACTCATGAATGCAGTTCATTAAGAACTTTCAAACTTTTTAAACTGACTACTGAACTCAACTAACCTTCCAGTCCAGTTGATCATGCAAGCAGTGGGTCCATCTCACCCAGAAGGCACGTAGCCCTGGTGGCCTGCTTCTCGCGGCATGAATGCACCCCAGTCAGTCAGTGCTGAGTTGACGGCTTGACAGAAATAAATCCTTGTCAGAGGCTGACATCTGTCAGGCTGCAGACAGTCACAAGCAAAGCAAAACATCAAATCTGATTCTCATTAATGACTTTTTATAAGTGTGACACTGAGACTTTGGAGCAATACAAATTCAGATGGCTTTGCAAATAACAGAAAAATAAATTTAAAAAAAAAAAAAAAAAAAAGAAAACACACCCAAATTAATGATGGTGACGACGACGTGATGACAATATGAGACTGGGTCGAACATTTCGAGCCAGTTCAAGACTGCAATCAATGTCTGCTTTTCTCAAAATAGATCAATCTTCTGTTGTCAGCTGCATGATACACTTAAGCTGAACAACTCTAAAATATATCCCCAGTGCAGAATTTTTTGATTTGCTTTAGATCGGTTTCAATCAAACTCCCAGCCTAGCTTAAAACATTCAACTTGCCAGCTGGGATTAAACTTAACCCTCTGGTTGTCAAAATGCCTGAATCTGCAGTGAGTTTACTGCAATCAGTCACGATTCAGCCTCATTAGGGCCTAAGAGTGTTGAACATCCAATTTCTCCTTGTAATTTCAAAGACTATTCAACCCCCCAGGTCATGAGAATTAAGATTTTTATCAGCCAAGGTGGATTTTTTTTCTGATCTTTTAAACAACCAACACTCCCTAACCACAGTGTGGGGGCAATTAAGAGAGGAGAATTGGTTCTTTGATTCAATTTATCAGTGGACATATATGTATTCGAGACTTAAAATGGTCATGAGGTTCCATCGGTGGGCACAATTAATTTAGAACTTATTAATAATTATAATAATAATCAACCCTAACACTCATGAATGCAGTTCATTAAGAACTTTCAAACTTTTTAAACTGACTACTGAACTCAACTAACCTTCCAGTCCAGTTGATCATGCAAGCAGTGGGTCCATCTCACCCAGAAGGCACGTAGCCCTGGTGGCCTGCTTCTCGCGGCATGAATGCACCCCAGTCAGTCAGTGCTGAGTTGACGGCTTGACAGAAATAAATCCTTGTCAGAGGCTGACATCTGTCAGGCTGCAGACAGTCACAAGCAAAGCAAAACATCAAATCTGATTCTCATTAATGACTTTTTATAAGTGTGACACTGAGACTTTGGAGCAATACAAATTCAGATGGCTTTGCAAATAACAGAAAAATAAATTTAAAAAAAAAAAAAAAAAAAGAAAACACACCCAAATTAATGATGGTGACGACGACGTGATGACAATATGAGACTGGGTCGAACATTTCGAGCCAGTTCAAGACTGCAATCAATGTCTGCTTTTCTCAAAATAGATCAATCTTCTGTTGTCAGCTGCATGATACACTTAAGCTGAACAACTCTAAAATATATCCCCAGTGCAGAATTTTTTGATTTGCTTTAGATCGGTTTCAATCAAACTCCCAGCCTAGCTTAAAACATTCAACTTGCCAGCTGGGATTAAACTTAACCCTCTGGTTGTCAAAATGCCTGAATCTGCAGTGAGTTTACTGCAATCAGTCACGATTCAGCCTCATTAGGGCCTAAGAGTGTTGAACATCCAATTTCTCCTTGTAATTTCAAAGACTATTCAACCCCCCAGGTCATGAGAATTAAGATTTTTATCAGCCAAGGTGGATTTTTTTTCTGATCTTTTAAACAACCAACACTCCCTAACCACAGTGTGGGGGCAATTAAGAGAGGAGAATTGGTTCTTTGATTCAATTTATCAGTGGACATATATGTATTCGAGACTTAAAATGGTCATGAGGTTCCATCGGTGGGCACAATTAATTTAGAACTTATTAATAATTATAATAATAATCAACCCTAACACTCATGAATGCAGTTCATTAAGAACTTTCAAACTTTTTAAACTGACTACTGAACTCAACTAACCTTCCAGTCCAGTTGATCATGCAAGCAGTGGGTCCATCTCACCCAGAAGGCACGTAGCCCTGGTGGCCTGCTTCTCGCGGCATGAATGCACCCCAGTCAGTCAGTGCTGAGTTGACGGCTTGACAGAAATAAATCCTTGTCAGAGGCTGACATCTGTCAGGCTGCAGACAGTCACAAGCAAAGCAAAACATCAAATCTGATTCTCATTAATGACTTTTTATAAGTGTGACACTGAGACTTTGGAGCAATACAAATTCAGATGGCTTTGCAAATAACAGAAAAATAAATTTAAAAAAAAAAAAAAAAAAAAGAAAACACACCCAAATTAATGATGGTGACGACGACGTGATGACAATATGAGACTGGGTCGAACATTTCGAGCCAGTTCAAGACTGCAATCAATGTCTGCTTTTCTCAAAATAGATCAATCTTCTGTTGTCAGCTGCATGATACACTTAAGCTGAACAACTCTAAAATATATCCCCAGTGCAGAATTTTTTGATTTGCTTTAGATCGGTTTCAATCAAACTCCCAGCCTAGCTTAAAACATTCAACTTGCCAGCTGGGATTAAACTTAACCCTCTGGTTGTCAAAATGCCTGAATCTGCAGTGAGTTTACTGCAATCAGTCACGATTCAGCCTCATTAGGGCCTAAGAGTGTTGAACATCCAATTTCTCCTTGTAATTTCAAAGACTATTCAACCCCCCAGGTCATGAGAATTAAGATTTTTATCAGCCAAGGTGGATTTTTTTTCTGATCTTTTAAACAACCAACACTCCCTAACCACAGTGTGGGGGCAATTAAGAGAGGAGAATTGGTTCTTTGATTCAATTTATCAGTGGACATATATGTATTCGAGACTTAAAATGGTCATGAGGTTCCATCGGTGGGCACAATTAATTTAGAACTTATTAATAATTATAATAATAATCAACCCTAACACTCATGAATGCAGTTCATTAAGAACTTTCAAACTTTTTAAACTGACTACTGAACTCAACTAACCTTCCAGTCCAGTTGATCATGCAAGCAGTGGGTCCATCTCACCCAGAAGGCACGTAGCCCTGGTGGCCTGCTTCTCGCGGCATGAATGCACCCCAGTCAGTCAGTGCTGAGTTGACGGCTTGACAGAAATAAATCCTTGTCAGAGGCTGACATCTGTCAGGCTGCAGACAGTCACAAGCAAAGCAAAACATCAAATCTGATTCTCATTAATGACTTTTTATAAGTGTGACACTGAGACTTTGGAGCAATACAAATTCAGATGGCTTTGCAAATAACAGAAAAATAAATTTAAAAAAAAAAAAAAAAAAAAGAAAACACACCCAAATTAATGATGGTGACGACGACGTGATGACAATATGAGACTGGGTCGAACATTTCGAGCCAGTTCAAGACTGCAATCAATGT
The DNA here is from genome assembly GCF_977016875.1 of Pavona decussata. Lineage (NCBI taxonomy): Eukaryota > Metazoa > Cnidaria > Anthozoa > Scleractinia > Agariciidae > Pavona > Pavona decussata. The sequence goes on from NW_028146251.1 coordinate 15,284, forward strand.
CTGCTTTTCTCAAAATAGATCAATCTTCTGTTGTCAGCTGCATGATACACTTAAGCTGAACAACTCTAAAATATATCCCCAGTGCAGAATTTTTTGATTTGCTTTAGATCGGTTTCAATCAAACTCCCAGCCTAGCTTAAAACATTCAACTTGCCAGCTGGGATTAAACTTAACCCTCTGGTTGTCAAAATGCCTGAATCTGCAGTGAGTTTACTGCAATCAGTCACGATTCAGCCTCATTAGGGCCTAAGAGTGTTGAACATCCAATTTCTCCTTGTAATTTCAAAGACTATTCAACCCCCCAGGTCATGAGAATTAAGATTTTTATCAGCCAAGGTGGATTTTTTTTCTGATCTTTTAAACAACCAACACTCCCTAACCACAGTGTGGG
>NW_028146252.1:5000-7500 GCF_977016875.1 Pavona decussata
GTTAGGAAAAAGGTTTAAATGATATTTGGAGAGGTTTTTCGGGTGTTTAGAGGCTATTTATGCTATGTAACGAGTATTTGCTTATATACTTGCTTATATACTTAGGTCAACAATTTATAGCAAAAATGTGTTCCAGCCAAGTTCTTTTAGACGCTCTTTCGAATGGCAACATTCCCGATTGAAAATGGCGACCTACCAAAATCCGCACTTTGCTTCCCCGTCCATATAGAGGTGAGTATTTGACTTTGCTTCCGTCAGAGTCAAGGAAACACATTGAAAATGGAATCAGCATACAAGAAAACCTAGTTTGGGATAGGTTTTGTGCCTTCCGTGGTATTATAACCATAGAACTGCTCCTGAGGGGGGTAGGGTAGGCCCACCAAAAAGTGCACTTCTGGTTAGGTCGCTAATTTCTAAAATAAATGTGTCCCAACCAAGTTTTTTTGGACGCTCTTTCGAATGGCAACATTCCTGATTGAAAATGCCGACCTACCAAAATCCGCACTTTGCTTCCCCGTCCATATAGGGGTGAGTATTTGGCTTTGCTTTCGTCAGAGTCAAGGAAACACATTGAAAATGGAATCAGCATACAAGAAAACCTAGTTTGGGATAGGTTTTGTGCCTTCCGTGGTATTATAACCATAGAACTGCTCCTGAGGGGGGTAGGGTAGGCCCACCAAAAAGTGCACTTCTGGTTAGGTCGCTAATTTCTAAAATAAATGTGTCCCAACCAAGTTTTTTTGGACGCTCTTTCGAATGGCAACATTCCTGATTGAAAATGCCGACCTACCAAAATCCGCACTTTGCTTCCCCGTCCATATAGGGGTGAGTATTTGGCTTTGCCTTTGTCAGACTCAAGTAAAAGCATTTAAAATGGAGTCAGCATACAAGAAAACCTAGATTGGGATAGTTTTTCTGCCTACCGTGGGATCATAACCATAGAACTGCCCCTGAGGGAGGTAGGGTTAGGGTTAGCGTTAGGGTTAACGTTGGGGTTAGGATTGAAGACAGAAGATTGGTGATGTCAGGAGGACCTTCTTAAAACAAACAGAAATACACTTATTAGGGGACTAGGGCCAGTGGACTCAAAAATGTCTTTCGTAGCAGTCTCCTATAAGAGTATTTTTCTCTGATTTAGGTGACTCCTCCTCACACCACCATTTTTCTTAGTCGAAAGACCTCTTCACAGCACGACTTTCCTGATGGATTTCTATGTAACTGCTCGTGCTGAGAGGTGTGTCGAAAGTTGATCATGTTCCCGTAAAATCTGAGGTCTCCACTGTCTAGCGAGGTACTTACAGTGAATATAGTGAATTTTTCAAAAATTGGAGAATTCTGACTTTTGCGATGAATTTTAATGTAATTGGTCGTGCTGAGAGGCGTGTTAAAATTTGAACATGTTCCCGTAAAATCTGAGGTGAGAATTAGTGAGGTACTTACAGTGCGTATAGTGACAAATCTTTAAAAGCGTGAAATTATGGGATGTTGTGGCTTCAATGGGTTTTTAAGATGTCACCAGTCATTTGGCATGACTTACAAACGATTTGGCTGGTTGTGGGTTCGATTTTCAAAATTTCATTTTTTTCGCGTTTTTATTTTCTGTCTACCATATCATGCAGTCTCCTTATTAGCGTTTGGGGGTTATAGTGTGGGCAGGTTGGTCGCAAAGGTTCCGAGAGGAGCTGGCTAGTAAACCCTGTCCCTTATGTTCCACGGCGGCAAGGCGGAGAAATAGAGGGCAGAATTGACTAACGGGCAAGGAAAGTTGGGCTTGTAGCTTTCCTTTCGAAGGAGGGAAAAGATGATGCCCGAAAGCATTGTCACTGTAGTGGCAGGCAGAGTGTAGATGGAAGTTGTGTACGCTAGCCTTTGGCTAATGATAGAGACAAAAGAGCAGGAGGATATTTTCCTTCGCAGAAGCACTTTTCTTGCCTTCCTTCAGCTCGCTTGGCGAGTCTGACAGGTATGCCTGAACTGTGCACGGGTCCAGTTGTGAGAAAGACGTGGCAAACAAGACGGGGTTTCCCTTGACCGAGGGACCGTGTGGTCCGTTTGGCTCATGGGTTCCCCCCGTGGAGGCAAAATCTAAGAAAGCTTGCTCTCCCTCTGCGGAGGGGGGCCGCTTAGCAAGGAACTTCTGTTCCCTGCGGTGGATAGTTACCTGGTTGATCCTGCCAGTAGTCATATGCTTGTCTCAAAGATTAAGCCATGCATGTCTAAGTATAAGCACTTGTACTGTGAAACTGCGAATGGCTCATTAAATCAGTTATCGTTTATTTGATTGTACCATTACTACTTGGATAACCGTAGTAATTCTAGAGCTAATACATGCGAAAAGTCCCGACTTCTGGAAGGGATGTATTTATTAGATTAAAAACCAATGCGGGTTCTGCCCGGTCATTTGGTGATTCATAGTAACTGATCGAATCGCACGGCCTTGCGCTGGCGATGTTTCATTCAAATTTCTGCCCTATCAACTGTCGATGGTAAGGTAGTGGCT
>NW_028146252.1:15000-18338 GCF_977016875.1 Pavona decussata
GAAATTATGGGATGTTGTGGCTTCAATGGGTTTTTAAGATGTCACCAGTCATTTGGCATGACTTACAAACGATTTGGCTGGTTGTGGGTTCGATTTTCAAAATTTCATTTTTTTCGCGTTTTTATTTTCTGTCTACCATATCATGCAGTCTCCTTATTAGCGTTTGGGGGTTATAGTGTGGGCAGGTTGGTCGCAAAGGTTCCGAGAGGAGCTGGCTAGTAAACCCTGTCCCTTATGTTCCACGGCGGCAAGGCGGAGAAATAGAGGGCAGAATTGACTAACGGGCAAGGAAAGTTGGGCTTGTAGCTTTCCTTTCGAAGGAGGGAAAAGATGATGCCCGAAAGCATTGTCACTGTAGTGGCAGGCAGAGTGTAGATGGAAGTTGTGTACGCTAGCCTTTGGCTAATGATAGAGACAAAAGAGCAGGAGGATATTTTCCTTCGCAGAAGCACTTTTCTTGCCTTCCTTCAGCTCGCTTGGCGAGTCTGACAGGTATGCCTGAACTGTGCACGGGTCCAGTTGTGAGAAAGACGTGGCAAACAAGACGGGGTTTCCCTTGACCGAGGGACCGTGTGGTCCGTTTGGCTCATGGGTTCCCCCCGTGGAGGCAAAATCTAAGAAAGCTTGCTCTCCCTCTGCGGAGGGGGGCCGCTTAGCAAGGAACTTCTGTTCCCTGCGGTGGATAGTTACCTGGTTGATCCTGCCAGTAGTCATATGCTTGTCTCAAAGATTAAGCCATGCATGTCTAAGTATAAGCACTTGTACTGTGAAACTGCGAATGGCTCATTAAATCAGTTATCGTTTATTTGATTGTACCATTACTACTTGGATAACCGTAGTAATTCTAGAGCTAATACATGCGAAAAGTCCCGACTTCTGGAAGGGATGTATTTATTAGATTAAAAACCAATGCGGGTTCTGCCCGGTCATTTGGTGATTCATAGTAACTGATCGAATCGCACGGCCTTGCGCTGGCGATGTTTCATTCAAATTTCTGCCCTATCAACTGTCGATGGTAAGGTAGTGGCTTACCATGGTTGCAACGGGTGACGGAGAATTAGGGTTCGATTCCGGAGAGGGAGCCTGAGAAACGGCTACCACATCCAAGGAAGGCAGCAGGCGCGCAAATTACCCAATCCTGACTCAGGGAGGTAGTGACAAGAAATAACAATACAGGGCTTTTACAAGTCTTGTAATTGGAATGAGTACAACTTAAATCCTTTAACGAGGATCCATTGGAGGACAAGTCTGGTGCCAGCACCCGCGGTAATTCCAGCTCCAATAGCGTATATTAAAGTTGTTGCAGTTAAAAAGCTCGTAGTTGGATTTCGGGATGGCTCGGCCGGTCTGCCGCAAGGTATGTTACTGGCCGGGCTGTTCTTCCTCGCAAAGACTGGGTGTGCTCTTAACTGAGTGTGCTCAGGATCTGCGACGTTTACTTTGAAAAAATTAGAGTGTTCAAAGCAAGCCAGCGCTTGAATACGTAAGCATGGAATAATGGAATAGGACTTTGGTTCTATTTTGTTGGTTTCTGGAACCGAAGTAATGATTAAGAGAGACAATTGGGGGCATTCGTATTTCGTTGTCAGAGGTGAAATTCTTGGATTTACGAAAGACGAACTACTGCGAAAGCATTTGCCAAGAGTGTTTTCATTAATCAAGAACGAAAGTTAGAGGATCGAAGACGATCAGATACCGTCCTAGTTCTAACCATAAACGATGCCAACTAGGGATCAGAGGGTGTTATTGGATGACCCCTTTGGCACCTTATGGGAAACCAAAGTTTTTGGGTTCCGGGGGAAGTATGGTTGCAAAGCTGAAACTTAAAGGAATTGACGGAAGGGCACCACCAGGAGTGGAGCCTGCGGCTTAATTTGACTCAACACGGGGAAACTCACCAGGTCCAGACATAGTGAGGATTGACAGATTGAGAGCTCTTTCTTGATTCTATGGGTGGTGGTGCATGGCCGTTCTTAGTTGGTGGAGTGATTTGTCTGGTTAATTCCGTTAACGAACGAGACCTTAACCTGCTAAATAGTTACGCGAATCCCGATTCGCGGTTAACTTCTTAGAGGGACTGTTGGTATGCAACCAAAGTCAGGAAGGCAATAACAGGTCTGTGATGCCCTTAGATGTTCTGGGCCGCACGCGCGCTACACTGACGATGTCAAAGAGTATCTCCTTCACCGAGAGGTGTGGGTAATCTTCTAAACATCGTCGTGCTGGGGATAGATCATTGCAATTATTGATCTTGAACGAGGAATTCCTAGTAAGCGCGAGTCATCAGCTCGCGTTGATTACGTCCCTGCCCTTTGTACACACCGCCCGTCGCTACTACCGATTGAATGGTTTAGTGAGGCCTCCTGACTGGCGCCGATACTCTGGCAACAGAGCGCCGGATGCCGGAAAGTTGGTCAAACTTGATCATTTAGAGGAAGTAAAAGTCGTAACAAGGTTTCCGTAGGTGAACCTGCGGAAGGATCATTACCGATGAAACAATCCAAAACGAGTCTTTGAGACTTGTTTACCGTGTGAACTGTACGCAATCTTTTAGGGGTCGGTCTCTGTGCCGTTAAATGGTCGTCCGTCGCTTGGCGTGCGTTCGGTCAGCCCCGACTTTATGTTTTTACAAACTTTGTTTATTCAGTCTGAGAACCAATAGTGTTGGAAAACAAAAAAGAGAGACAACTTTTAACGGTGGATCTCTTGGCTCACGCATCGATGAAGAACGCAGCCAGCTGCGATAAGTAGTGTGAATTGCAGAATTCAGTGAATCATCGAATCTTTGAACGCAAATGGCGCTCTTGGGTTCTCCCAGGAGCATGTCTGCCTGAGTGTCGGATATCATCCAACGCACTTGAGTGTGCGGCATTGAGGCGTCACGGCACACTTATGCCGCCGTGTCCCTTGAAAAGCAGAGAGACTCGCATCGTGCGTTGTTCTGCACCCCCATGCGAAGGCTAAAAATCCATTTGGTCCTTGGCTGGGTGAGTGTCCGGAGCGCGCGCGGAGTCCCACGACAAAAACATAACTATCTGGACCTCAGGTCAGGCAAGGCTACCCGCTGAATTTAAGCATATTAATAAGCGGAGGAAAAGAAACTAACAAGGATTCCCCCAGTAACGGCGAGTGAAGCGGGAAGAGCTCAAATTTGAAATCTCCGAGGCCTGAACGCTTCGGCGAGTTGTAGTTGCGAGAAGCACTTTCTCGGCGGACCGACCATGCCTAAGTTGCTTGGAACAGCACGTCGCAGAGGGTGACAACCCCGTCTGTGGCGCGGACGGCCGCTCACGATGTGCTTTCGAAGAGTCGGGTTGTTTGGGAATGCAGCCCAAAAC
>NW_028146253.1:2500-5000 GCF_977016875.1 Pavona decussata
CGACAGTTGATAGGGCAGAAATTTGAATGAAACATCGCCAGCGCAAGGCCGTGCGATTCGATCAGTTACTATGAATCACCAAATGACCGGGCAGAACCCGCATTGGTTTTTAATCTAATAAATACATCCCTTCCAGAAGTCGGGACTTTTCGCATGTATTAGCTCTAGAATTACTACGGTTATCCAAGTAGTAATGGTACAATCAAATAAACGATAACTGATTTAATGAGCCATTCGCAGTTTCACAGTACAAGTGCTTATACTTAGACATGCATGGCTTAATCTTTGAGACAAGCATATGACTACTGGCAGGATCAACCAGGTAACTATCCACCGCAGGGAACAGAAGTTCCTTGCTAAGCGGCCCCCCTCCGCAGAGGGAGAGCAAGCTTTCTTAGATTTTGCCTCCACGGGGGGAACCCATGAGCCAAACGGACCACACGGTCCCTCGGTCAAGGGAAACCCCGTCTTGTTTGCCACGTCTTTCTCACAACTGGACCCGTGCACAGTTCAGGCATACCTGTCAGACTCGCCAAGCGAGCTGAAGGAAGGCAAGAAAAGTGCTTCTGCGAAGGAAAATATCCTCCTGCTCTTTTGTCTCTATCATTAGCCAAAGGCTAGCGTACACAACTTCCATCTACACTCTGCCTGCCACTACAGTGACAATGCTTTCGGGCATCATCTTTTCCCTCCTTCGAAAGGAAAGCTACAAGCCCAACTTTCCTTGCCCGTTAGTCAATTCTGCCCTCTATTTCTCCGCCTTGCCGCCGTGGAACATAAGGGACAGGGTTTACTAGCCAGCTCCTCTCGGAACCTTTGCGACCAACCTGCCCACACTATAACCCCCAAACGCTAATAAGGAGACTGCATGATATGGTAGACAGAAAATAAAAACGCGAAAAAAATGAAATTTTGAAAATCGAACCCACAACCAGCCAAATCGTTTGTAAGTCATGCCAAATGACTGGTGACATCTTAAAAACCCATTGAAGCCACAACATCCCATAATTTCACGCTTTTAAAGATTTGTCACTATACGCACTGTAAGTACCTCACTAATTCTCACCTCAGATTTTACGGGAACATGTTCAAATTTTAACACGCCTCTCAGCACGACCAATTACATTAAAATTCATCGCAAAAGTCAGAATTCTCCAATTTTGAAAAATTCACTATATTCACTGTAAGTACCTCGCTAGACAGTGGAGACCTCAGATTTTACGGGAACATGATCAACTTTCGACACACCTCTCAGCACGAGCAGTTACATAGAAATCCATCAGGAAAGTCGTGCTGTGAAGAGGTCTTTCGACTAAGAAAAATGGTGGTGTGAGGAGGAGTCACCTAAATCAGAGAAAAATACTCTTATAGGAGACTGCTACGAAAGACATTTCTGAGTCCACTGGCCCTAGTCCCCTAATAAGTGTATTTCTGTTTGTTTTAAGAAGGTCCTCCTGACATCACCAATCTTCTGTCTTCAATCCTAACCCCAACGTTAACCCTAACGCTAACCCTAACCCTACCTCCCTCAGGGGCAGTTCTATGGTTATGATCCCACGGTAGGCAGAAAAACTATCCCAATCTAGGTTTTCTTGTATGCTGACTCCATTTTAAATGCTTTTACTTGAGTCTGACAAAGGCAAAGCCAAATACTCACCCCTATATGGACGGGGAAGCAAAGTGCGGATTTTGGTAGGTCGGCATTTTCAATCAGGAATGTTGCCATTCGAAAGAGCGTCCAAAAAAACTTGGTTGGGACACATTTATTTTAGAAATTAGCGACCTAACCAGAAGTGCACTTTTTGGTGGGCCTACCCTACCCCCCTCAGGAGCAGTTCTATGGTTATAATACCACGGAAGGCACAAAACCTATCCCAAACTAGGTTTTCTTGTATGCTGATTCCATTTTCAATGTGTTTCCTTGACTCTGACGAAAGCAAAGCCAAATACTCACCCCTATATGGACGGGGAAGCAAAGTGCGGATTTTGGTAGGTCGGCATTTTCAATCAGGAATGTTGCCATTCGAAAGAGCGTCCAAAAAAACTTGGTTGGGACACATTTATTTTAGAAATTAGCGACCTAACCAGAAGTGCACTTTTTGGTGGGCCTACCCTACCCCCCTCAGGAGCAGTTCTATGGTTATAATACCACGGAAGGCACAAAACCTATCCCAAACTAGGTTTTCTTGTATGCTGATTCCATTTTCAATGTGTTTCCTTGACTCTGACGGAAGCAAAGTCAAATACTCACCTCTATATGGACGGGGAAGCAAAGTGCGGATTTTGGTAGGTCGCCATTTTCAATCGGGAATGTTGCCATTCGAAAGAGCGTCTAAAAGAACTTGGCTGGAACACATTTTTGCTATAAATTGTTGACCTAAGTATATAAGCAAGTATATAAGCAAATACTCGTTACATAGCATAAATAGCCTCTAAACACCCGAAAAACCTCTCCAAATATCATTTAAACCTTTTTCCTAACCCTAACACTTACCCTAAC
>NW_028146253.1:20000-22988 GCF_977016875.1 Pavona decussata
GGTCCCTCGGTCAAGGAAACCCCGTCTTGTTTGCCACGTCTTTCTCACAACTGGACCCGTGCACAGTTCAGGCATACCTGTCAGACTCGCCAAGCGAGCTGAAGGAAGGCAAGAAAAGTGCTTCTGCGAAGGAAAATATCCTCCTGCTCTTTTGTCTCTATCATTAGCCAAAGGCTAGCGTACACAACTTCCATCTACACTCTGCCTGCCACTACAGTGACAATGCTTTCGGGCATCATCTTTTCCCTCCTTCGAAAGGAAAGCTACAAGCCCAACTTTCCTTGCCCGTTAGTCAATTCTGCCCTCTATTTCTCCGCCTTGCCGCCGTGGAACATAAGGGACAGGGTTTACTAGCCAGCTCCTCTCGGAACCTTTGCGACCAACCTGCCCACACTATAACCCCCAAACGCTAATAAGGAGACTGCATGATATGGTAGACAGAAAATAAAAACGCGAAAAAAATGAAATTTTGAAAATCGAACCCACAACCAGCCAAATCGTTTGTAAGTCATGCCAAATGACTGGTGACATCTTAAAAACCCATTGAAGCCACAACATCCCATAATTTCACGCTTTTAAAGATTTGTCACTATACGCACTGTAAGTACCTCACTAATTCTCACCTCAGATTTTACGGGAACATGTTCAAATTTTAACACGCCTCTCAGCACGACCAATTACATTAAAATTCATCGCAAAAGTCAGAATTCTCCAATTTTTGAAAAATTCACTATATTCACTGTAAGTACCTCGCTAGACAGTGGAGACCTCAGATTTTACGGGAACATGATCAACTTTCGACACACCTCTCAGCACGAGCAGTTACATAGAAATCCATCAGGAAAGTCGTGCTGTGAAGAGGTCTTTCGACTAAGAAAAATGGTGGTGTGAGGAGGAGTCACCTAAATCAGAGAAAAATACTCTTATAGGAGACTGCTACGAAAGACATTTCTGAGTCCACTGGCCCTAGTCCCCTAATAAGTGTATTTCTGTTTGTTTTAAGAAGGTCCTCCTGACATCACCAATCTTCTGTCTTCAATCCTAACCCCAACGTTAACCCTAACGCTAACCCTAACCCTACCTCCCTCAGGGGCAGTTCTATGGTTATGATCCCACGGTAGGCAGAAAAACTATCCCAATCTAGGTTTTCTTGTATGCTGACTCCATTTTAAATGCTTTTACTTGAGTCTGACAAAGGCAAAGCCAAATACTCACCCCTATATGGACGGGGAAGCAAAGTGCGGATTTTGGTAGGTCGGCATTTTCAATCAGGAATGTTGCCATTCGAAAGAGCGTCCAAAAAAACTTGGTTGGGACACATTTATTTTAGAAATTAGCGACCTAACCAGAAGTGCACTTTTTGGTGGGCCTACCCTACCCCCCTCAGGAGCAGTTCTATGGTTATAATACCACGGAAGGCACAAAACCTATCCCAAACTAGGTTTTCTTGTATGCTGATTCCATTTTCAATGTGTTTCCTTGACTCTGACGAAAGCAAAGCCAAATACTCACCCCTATATGGACGGGGAAGCAAAGTGCGGATTTTGGTAGGTCGGCATTTTCAATCAGGAATGTTGCCATTCGAAAGAGCGTCCAAAAAAACTTGGTTGGGACACATTTATTTTAGAAATTAGCGACCTAACCAGAAGTGCACTTTTTGGTGGGCCTACCCTACCCCCCTCAGGAGCAGTTCTATGGTTATAATACCACGGAAGGCACAAAACCTATCCCAAACTAGGTTTTCTTGTATGCTGATTCCATTTTCAATGTGTTTCCTTGACTCTGACGGAAGCAAAGTCAAATACTCACCTCTATATGGACGGGGAAGCAAAGTGCGGATTTTGGTAGGTCGCCATTTTCAATCGGGAATGTTGCCATTCGAAAGAGCGTCTAAAAGAACTTGGCTGGAACACATTTTTGCTATAAATTGTTGACCTAAGTATATAAGCAAGTATATAAGCAAATACTCGTTACATAGCATAAATAGCCTCTAAACACCCGAAAAACCTCTCCAAATATCATTTAAACCTTTTTCCTAACCCTAACACTTACCCTAACCCTAACCCTAACCCCATTTCAAACCCTAATTCTAAGTCAGAGGTCCTCCTCACACCACCAATTTTTTTGGTAGGTCAAAAGACCTCCCCACACCACAGAATTTTCGAAGTCGAGGTCCTTCTCATACCAAACAATTTTTCTAAGAGTTTTTCTAAAAATTTTGAGGACTTTTCACTTAGAAAAGAATTGGGTTTTGTGGTGGACCTTTCAGTTACAAAATATTAAATTGTGTGAGGAGGACTTTTGACTTTGAAAATATTTTGTGGTGTGAGGAGGACCTTTGACTTAAAAAATATTTCATGGTGTGAGGAGGACTTTTGACCTTGTCAAAAAAAAGATGTGATACAAATCTTAGAACAAAGGCTTAATCTCAGAAGATCGTAGCAACAAGGCTACTCTACAACTTACAATACCCCGTTCTTTATTTAAGTCGTCTGCAAAGGATTTATCTCCAGAAACGTTAGAATTTGCTAGCGGCAGTGCCTTGGGAGCTTTTGTCCCCCTTGGCACTTTGGGACGCATGAGGGCCGAAACCCTCTATTCTGGTTCGCCTAAAGTTCTCTGGAGGTAATCATCGTTGCTTTCTAGCACGGATTCTGACTTAGAGGCGTTCAGTCATAATCCAACAGATGGTAGCTTCGCACCATTGTCTTTTCAGGCAAGTGCAAATGCCAATTGTCTGAATCTGCGGTTCCTCTCGTACTGAGCAGAATTACTATTGCAACAACACTTCATCAGTAGGGTAAAACTAACCTGTCTCACGACGGTCTAAACCCAGCTCACGTTCCCTATTGGTGGGTGAACAATCCATCACTTGGCGAATTCTGCTTCGCAATGATAGGAAGAGCCGACATCGAAGGATCAAAAAGCAACGTCGCTATGAACGCTTGGCTGCCACAAGCCAGTTATCCCTGTGGTAACTTTTCTGAC
>NW_028146255.1:0-13931 GCF_977016875.1 Pavona decussata
TGAAGTTGGATGTGAGCGCTAGTGGCGAAAGGGGCTGTCTTAATATTCGGCTTAGGGGTCGACAGTTCACCTCCCTCACTGTCTTGTCGTGAGCGACAAGTTATCGTACTGAGTGCAAAAGTCATCCCCCCTACATAAGGGACCTTCGGTGCATGGGGTACCTTGTGTCAGGTGGTTGCCATTATTTCAAAATAAAAAGAAAGGAGCGAGATTAAAACATGACGTTTCGGCGACAACATGTCACTATTATTTTGTTTATTATTGTTGTTTTAGTGACAGGATGAGGACTTTGACTTTCAGGCCGTCTTTGCGATGTGCGCGCGGTCAGTGGATGAGCGATTCAGGTGATCGATGGAAAGGTATCGCTTGTGACTTTGCTGAGGAGCGAATGGACCTGACAGGAAGACAACTTAAAGGTCTCAGTAAGTGTTGAACAATCATGTTTTATTCAGTTAATGTTGGTATTTCTCTTTCACATATCGCTAAGTAATCAAAATGTTTAGTTACGACGATGTTCAGTTCTACCGGCATTTTTTTTCGTCTGCTGTTCAGTGTACTGTTCTTGTGTTTACTAGATTCAGTGAACTTTGTTCAGTGTCAGGGGCCCCCTAAAATGCACAGTCGACTTAAATAAACTGGTTTACTCCAGTTGTTACTATGTTGTTTCTTTTCACTGTCGTGTTTGCTTCAGAGCGAGAACGAAACATTTTCGAATTAGCGATGTCATTGATTATTCTAGCTGTGAACTTGTTCGTTTCAAGAATAATCGCTTAACTTGTCTTGTTATCTTCGCACCTCTTTGCGAGAAAACTTCCTTTCAGTTAAATACCGTAAATTTACCTAGCTAATCAACACAATCAGACTTTCTGCGAATGCCTTTGTTATTTTCTAGAATTGCGTGGATATTTTGCTTAGCCCGTCGCTCGAGATACTCGCATTTGTCAAAACTAATTATATGACGAGTGGTTGTCAAAATGATGTTTTTTTCTCATTTTAAGTTGAATTGTTCAGAGAAATCAAATTTTGGGCCATTTCAGTTAAAAGAAAAGCTATTTCTCGTTAGTAAGATATCGTTCTTGCAATCAACAGCCCTTATTTTTACTTAGCGTGCTGGTTAATCATTAACTAGTATGACATGTGACTGGAAAAGACTCATTTTTGATGCCAGGGCGTGAATCCCTATAAAGTAATAGAAAAGAACTTTGCCGGAAACTTTTACCAAACAAATTAACTCTTTGGGTGAAAGACCACCTTAACCTTTTAAGCCCTAACAGTGATCAGCATCAAATTTCTCCTTGTAATATCCATGCTTATTCAACCCATAAAGTTATGAGAATTAAGGATATGATCGCCCAAGGTGAATTTTCTTGATATTTTAATAACTTCTCCACAGTACTTTTATAAGAAAAGTAACGGGACAAGATAGGAGAATTTTGTCTCTGATATTAGAGGTTAAAGGGTTAACTGAGATAAAAAAAAAAATGAACTACAACGTCGATCTGTACGGATGCCAAGGCTTGGGTAAGAATGAACAATCACAAACATTGAGCGTTTTTTTTTTAAACAAAATTAATATAGTGAAAAGATTCCCTTGTCGTTAAGTGACTTTATAGACTAATCACAAGTGTGTTTTTTCCCCTAGCTTTTCATATTTTTGATCATTGCCTGATCATTTTGTTGAAATAAACAACGAGGTATTTATCTATTCGTTATATGAGTTTTAGCAGTACGCATGCTCCTGAAATGCAAACCTCAACACGTACCACGTGGAAGACACCTGTCCATGTTATATATGGATGTACGTTATGTCTTGAAGTTGGATGTGAGCGCTAGTGGCGAAAGGGGCTGTCTTAATATTCGGCTTAGGGGTCGACAGTTCACCTCCCTCACTGTCTTGTCGTGAGCGACAAGTTATCGTACTGAGTGCAAAAGTCATCCCCCCTACATAAGGGACCTTCGGTGCATGGGGTACCTTGTGTCAGGTGGTTGCCATTATTTCAAAATAAAAAGAAAGGAGCGAGATTAAAACATGACGTTTCGGCGACAACATGTCACTATTATTTTGTTTATTATTGTTGTTTTAGTGACAGGATGAGGACTTTGACTTTCAGGCCGTCTTTGCGATGTGCGCGCGGTCAGTGGATGAGCGATTCAGGTGATCGATGGAAAGGTATCGCTTGTGACTTTGCTGAGGAGCGAATGGACCTGACAGGAAGACAACTTAAAGGTCTCAGTAAGTGTTGAACAATCATGTTTTATTCAGTTAATGTTGGTATTTCTCTTTCACATATCGCTAAGTAATCAAAATGTTTAGTTACGACGATGTTCAGTTCTACCGGCATTTTTTTTCGTCTGCTGTTCAGTGTACTGTTCTTGTGTTTACTAGATTCAGTGAACTTTGTTCAGTGTCAGGGGCCCCCTAAAATGCACAGTCGACTTAAATAAACTGGTTTACTCCAGTTGTTACTATGTTGTTTCTTTTCACTGTCGTGTTTGCTTCAGAGCGAGAACGAAACATTTTCGAATTAGCGATGTCATTGATTATTCTAGCTGTGAACTTGTTCGTTTCAAGAATAATCGCTTAACTTGTCTTGTTATCTTCGCACCTCTTTGCGAGAAAACTTCCTTTCAGTTAAATACCGTAAATTTACCTAGCTAATCAACACAATCAGACTTTCTGCGAATGCCTTTGTTATTTTCTAGAATTGCGTGGATATTTTGCTTAGCCCGTCGCTCGAGATACTCGCATTTGTCAAAACTAATTATATGACGAGTGGTTGTCAAAATGATGTTTTTTTCTCATTTTAAGTTGAATTGTTCAGAGAAATCAAATTTTGGGCCATTTCAGTTAAAAGAAAAGCTATTTCTCGTTAGTAAGATATCGTTCTTGCAATCAACAGCCCTTATTTTTACTTAGCGTGCTGGTTAATCATTAACTAGTATGACATGTGACTGGAAAAGACTCATTTTTGATGCCAGGGCGTGAATCCCTATAAAGTAATAGAAAAGAACTTTGCCGGAAACTTTTACCAAACAAATTAACTCTTTGGGTGAAAGACCACCTTAACCTTTTAAGCCCTAACAGTGATCAGCATCAAATTTCTCCTTGTAATATCCATGCTTATTCAACCCATAAAGTTATGAGAATTAAGGATATGATCGCCCAAGGTGAATTTTCTTGATATTTTAATAACTTCTCCACAGTACTTTTATAAGAAAAGTAACGGGACAAGATAGGAGAATTTTGTCTCTGATATTAGAGGTTAAAGGGTTAACTGAGATAAAAAAAAAAATGAACTACAACGTCGATCTGTACGGATGCCAAGGCTTGGGTAGAATGAACAATCACAAACATTGAGCGTTTTTTTTTTAAACAAAATTAATATAGTGAAAAGATTCCCTTGTCGTTAAGTGACTTTATAGACTAATCACAAGTGTGTTTTTTCCCCCTAGCTTTTCATATTTTTGATCATTGCCTGATCATTTTGTTGAAATAAACAACGAGGTATTTATCTATTCGTTATATGAGTTTTAGCAGTACGCATGCTCCTGAAATGCAAACCTCAACACGTACCACGTGGAAGACACCTGTCCATGTTATATATGGATGTACGTTATGTCTTGAAGTTGGATGTGAGCGCTAGTGGCGAAAGGGGCTGTCTTAATATTCGGCTTAGGGGTCGACAGTTCACCTCCCTCACTGTCTTGTCGTGAGCGACAAGTTATCGTACTGAGTGCAAAAGTCATCCCCCCTACATAAGGGACCTTCGGTGCATGGGGTACCTTGTGTCAGGTGGTTGCCATTATTTCAAAATAAAAAGAAAGGAGCGAGATTAAAACATGACGTTTCGGCGACAACATGTCACTATTATTTTGTTTATTATTGTTGTTTTAGTGACAGGATGAGGACTTTGACTTTCAGGCCGTCTTTGCGATGTGCGCGCGGTCAGTGGATGAGCGATTCAGGTGATCGATGGAAAGGTATCGCTTGTGACTTTGCTGAGGAGCGAATGGACCTGACAGGAAGACAACTTAAAGGTCTCAGTAAGTGTTGAACAATCATGTTTTATTCAGTTAATGTTGGTATTTCTCTTTCACATATCGCTAAGTAATCAAAATGTTTAGTTACGACGATGTTCAGTTCTACCGGCATTTTTTTTCGTCTGCTGTTCAGTGTACTGTTCTTGTGTTTACTAGATTCAGTGAACTTTGTTCAGTGTCAGGGGCCCCCTAAAATGCACAGTCGACTTAAATAAACTGGTTTACTCCAGTTGTTACTATGTTGTTTCTTTTCACTGTCGTGTTTGCTTCAGAGCGAGAACGAAACATTTTCGAATTAGCGATGTCATTGATTATTCTAGCTGTGAACTTGTTCGTTTCAAGAATAATCGCTTAACTTGTCTTGTTATCTTCGCACCTCTTTGCGAGAAAACTTCCTTTCAGTTAAATACCGTAAATTTACCTAGCTAATCAACACAATCAGACTTTCTGCGAATGCCTTTGTTATTTTCTAGAATTGCGTGGATATTTTGCTTAGCCCGTCGCTCGAGATACTCGCATTTGTCAAAACTAATTATATGACGAGTGGTTGTCAAAATGATGTTTTTTTCTCATTTTAAGTTGAATTGTTCAGAGAAATCAAATTTTGGGCCATTTCAGTTAAAAGAAAAGCTATTTCTCGTTAGTAAGATATCGTTCTTGCAATCAACAGCCCTTATTTTTACTTAGCGTGCTGGTTAATCATTAACTAGTATGACATGTGACTGGAAAAGACTCATTTTTGATGCCAGGGCGTGAATCCCTATAAAGTAATAGAAAAGAACTTTGCCGGAAACTTTTACCAAACAAATTAACTCTTTGGGTGAAAGACCACCTTAACCTTTTAAGCCCTAACAGTGATCAGCATCAAATTTCTCCTTGTAATATCCATGCTTATTCAACCCATAAAGTTATGAGAATTAAGGATATGATCGCCCAAGGTGAATTTTCTTGATATTTTAATAACTTCTCCACAGTACTTTTATAAGAAAAGTAACGGGACAAGATAGGAGAATTTTGTCTCTGATATTAGAGGTTAAAGGGTTAACTGAGATAAAAAAAAAAATGAACTACAACGTCGATCTGTACGGATGCCAAGGCTTGGGTAGAATGAACAATCACAAACATTGAGCGTTTTTTTTTTAAACAAAATTAATATAGTGAAAAGATTCCCTTGTCGTTAAGTGACTTTATAGACTAATCACAAGTGTGTTTTTTCCCCCTAGCTTTTCATATTTTTGATCATTGCCTGATCATTTTGTTGAAATAAACAACGAGGTATTTATCTATTCGTTATATGAGTTTTAGCAGTACGCATGCTCCTGAAATGCAAACCTCAACACGTACCACGTGGAAGACACCTGTCCATGTTATATATGGATGTACGTTATGTCTTGAAGTTGGATGTGAGCGCTAGTGGCGAAAGGGGCTGTCTTAATATTCGGCTTAGGGGTCGACAGTTCACCTCCCTCACTGTCTTGTCGTGAGCGACAAGTTATCGTACTGAGTGCAAAAGTCATCCCCCCTACATAAGGGACCTTCGGTGCATGGGGTACCTTGTGTCAGGTGGTTGCCATTATTTCAAAATAAAAAGAAAGGAGCGAGATTAAAACATGACGTTTCGGCGACAACATGTCACTATTATTTTGTTTATTATTGTTGTTTTAGTGACAGGATGAGGACTTTGACTTTCAGGCCGTCTTTGCGATGTGCGCGCGGTCAGTGGATGAGCGATTCAGGTGATCGATGGAAAGGTATCGCTTGTGACTTTGCTGAGGAGCGAATGGACCTGACAGGAAGACAACTTAAAGGTCTCAGTAAGTGTTGAACAATCATGTTTTATTCAGTTAATGTTGGTATTTCTCTTTCACATATCGCTAAGTAATCAAAATGTTTAGTTACGACGATGTTCAGTTCTACCGGCATTTTTTTTCGTCTGCTGTTCAGTGTACTGTTCTTGTGTTTACTAGATTCAGTGAACTTTGTTCAGTGTCAGGGGCCCCCTAAAATGCACAGTCGACTTAAATAAACTGGTTTACTCCAGTTGTTACTATGTTGTTTCTTTTCACTGTCGTGTTTGCTTCAGAGCGAGAACGAAACATTTTCGAATTAGCGATGTCATTGATTATTCTAGCTGTGAACTTGTTCGTTTCAAGAATAATCGCTTAACTTGTCTTGTTATCTTCGCACCTCTTTGCGAGAAAACTTCCTTTCAGTTAAATACCGTAAATTTACCTAGCTAATCAACACAATCAGACTTTCTGCGAATGCCTTTGTTATTTTCTAGAATTGCGTGGATATTTTGCTTAGCCCGTCGCTCGAGATACTCGCATTTGTCAAAACTAATTATATGACGAGTGGTTGTCAAAATGATGTTTTTTTCTCATTTTAAGTTGAATTGTTCAGAGAAATCAAATTTTGGGCCATTTCAGTTAAAAGAAAAGCTATTTCTCGTTAGTAAGATATCGTTCTTGCAATCAACAGCCCTTATTTTTACTTAGCGTGCTGGTTAATCATTAACTAGTATGACATGTGACTGGAAAAGACTCATTTTTGATGCCAGGGCGTGAATCCCTATAAAGTAATAGAAAAGAACTTTGCCGGAAACTTTTACCAAACAAATTAACTCTTTGGGTGAAAGACCACCTTAACCTTTTAAGCCCTAACAGTGATCAGCATCAAATTTCTCCTTGTAATATCCATGCTTATTCAACCCATAAAGTTATGAGAATTAAGGATATGATCGCCCAAGGTGAATTTTCTTGATATTTTAATAACTTCTCCACAGTACTTTTATAAGAAAAGTAACGGGACAAGATAGGAGAATTTTGTCTCTGATATTAGAGGTTAAAGGGTTAACTGAGATAAAAAAAAAAATGAACTACAACGTCGATCTGTACGGATGCCAAGGCTTGGGTAGAATGAACAATCACAAACATTGAGCGTTTTTTTTTTAAACAAAATTAATATAGTGAAAAGATTCCCTTGTCGTTAAGTGACTTTATAGACTAATCACAAGTGTGTTTTTTCCCCCTAGCTTTTCATATTTTTGATCATTGCCTGATCATTTTGTTGAAATAAACAACGAGGTATTTATCTATTCGTTATATGAGTTTTAGCAGTACGCATGCTCCTGAAATGCAAACCTCAACACGTACCACGTGGAAGACACCTGTCCATGTTATATATGGATGTACGTTATGTCTTGAAGTTGGATGTGAGCGCTAGTGGCGAAAGGGGCTGTCTTAATATTCGGCTTAGGGGTCGACAGTTCACCTCCCTCACTGTCTTGTCGTGAGCGACAAGTTATCGTACTGAGTGCAAAAGTCATCCCCCCTACATAAGGGACCTTCGGTGCATGGGGTACCTTGTGTCAGGTGGTTGCCATTATTTCAAAATAAAAAGAAAGGAGCGAGATTAAAACATGACGTTTCGGCGACAACATGTCACTATTATTTTGTTTATTATTGTTGTTTTAGTGACAGGATGAGGACTTTGACTTTCAGGCCGTCTTTGCGATGTGCGCGCGGTCAGTGGATGAGCGATTCAGGTGATCGATGGAAAGGTATCGCTTGTGACTTTGCTGAGGAGCGAATGGACCTGACAGGAAGACAACTTAAAGGTCTCAGTAAGTGTTGAACAATCATGTTTTATTCAGTTAATGTTGGTATTTCTCTTTCACATATCGCTAAGTAATCAAAATGTTTAGTTACGACGATGTTCAGTTCTACCGGCATTTTTTTTCGTCTGCTGTTCAGTGTACTGTTCTTGTGTTTACTAGATTCAGTGAACTTTGTTCAGTGTTAGGGGCCCCCTAAAATGCACAGTCGACTTAAATAAACTGGTTTACTCCAGTTGTTACTATGTTGTTTCTTTTCACTGTCGTGTTTGCTTCAGAGCGAGAACGAAACATTTTCGAATTAGCGATGTCATTGATTATTCTAGCTGTGAACTTGTTCGTTTCAAGAATAATCGCTTAACTTGTCTTGTTATCTTCGCACCTCTTTGCGAGAAAACTTCCTTTCAGTTAAATACCGTAAATTTACCTAGCTAATCAACACAATCAGACTTTCTGCGAATGCCTTTGTTATTTTCTAGAATTGCGTGGATATTTTGCTTAGCCCGTCGCTCGAGATACTCGCATTTGTCAAAACTAATTATATGACGAGTGGTTGTCAAAATGATGTTTTTTTCTCATTTTAAGTTGAATTGTTCAGAGAAATCAAATTTTGGGCCATTTCAGTTAAAAGAAAAGCTATTTCTCGTTAGTAAGATATCGTTCTTGCAATCAACAGCCCTTATTTTTACTTAGCGTGCTGGTTAATCATTAACTAGTATGACATGTGACTGGAAAAGACTCATTTTTGATGCCAGGGCGTGAATCCCTATAAAGTAATAGAAAAGAACTTTGCCGGAAACTTTTACCAAACAAATTAACTCTTTGGGTGAAAGACCACCTTAACCTTTTAAGCCCTAACAGTGATCAGCATCAAATTTCTCCTTGTAATATCCATGCTTATTCAACCCATAAAGTTATGAGAATTAAGGATATGATCGCCCAAGGTGAATTTTCTTGATATTTTAATAACTTCTCCACAGTACTTTTATAAGAAAAGTAACGGGACAAGATAGGAGAATTTTGTCTCTGATATTAGAGGTTAAAGGGTTAACTGAGATAAAAAAAAAAATGAACTACAACGTCGATCTGTACGGATGCCAAGGCTTGGGTAGAATGAACAATCACAAACATTGAGCGTTTTTTTTTTAAACAAAATTAATATAGTGAAAAGATTCCCTTGTCGTTAAGTGACTTTATAGACTAATCACAAGTGTGTTTTTTCCCCCTAGCTTTTCATATTTTTGATCATTGCCTGATCATTTTGTTGAAATAAACAACGAGGTATTTATCTATTCGTTATATGAGTTTTAGCAGTACGCATGCTCCTGAAATGCAAACCTCAACACGTACCACGTGGAAGACACCTGTCCATGTTATATATGGATGTACGTTATGTCTTGAAGTTGGATGTGAGCGCTAGTGGCGAAAGGGGCTGTCTTAATATTCGGCTTAGGGGTCGACAGTTCACCTCCCTCACTGTCTTGTCGTGAGCGACAAGTTATCGTACTGAGTGCAAAAGTCATCCCCCCTACATAAGGGACCTTCGGTGCATGGGGTACCTTGTGTCAGGTGGTTGCCATTATTTCAAAATAAAAAGAAAGGAGCGAGATTAAAACATGACGTTTCGGCGACAACATGTCACTATTATTTTGTTTATTATTGTTGTTTTAGTGACAGGATGAGGACTTTGACTTTCAGGCCGTCTTTGCGATGTGCGCGCGGTCAGTGGATGAGCGATTCAGGTGATCGATGGAAAGGTATCGCTTGTGACTTTGCTGAGGAGCGAATGGACCTGACAGGAAGACAACTTAAAGGTCTCAGTAAGTGTTGAACAATCATGTTTTATTCAGTTAATGTTGGTATTTCTCTTTCACATATCGCTAAGTAATCAAAATGTTTAGTTACGACGATGTTCAGTTCTACCGGCATTTTTTTTCGTCTGCTGTTCAGTGTACTGTTCTTGTGTTTACTAGATTCAGTGAACTTTGTTCAGTGTCAGGGGCCCCCTAAAATGCACAGTCGACTTAAATAAACTGGTTTACTCCAGTTGTTACTATGTTGTTTCTTTTCACTGTCGTGTTTGCTTCAGAGCGAGAACGAAACATTTTCGAATTAGCGATGTCATTGATTATTCTAGCTGTGAACTTGTTCGTTTCAAGAATAATCGCTTAACTTGTCTTGTTATCTTCGCACCTCTTTGCGAGAAAACTTCCTTTCAGTTAAATACCGTAAATTTACCTAGCTAATCAACACAATCAGACTTTCTGCGAATGCCTTTGTTATTTTCTAGAATTGCGTGGATATTTTGCTTAGCCCGTCGCTCGAGATACTCGCATTTGTCAAAACTAATTATATGACGAGTGGTTGTCAAAATGATGTTTTTTTCTCATTTTAAGTTGAATTGTTCAGAGAAATCAAATTTTGGGCCATTTCAGTTAAAAGAAAAGCTATTTCTCGTTAGTAAGATATCGTTCTTGCAATCAACAGCCCTTATTTTTACTTAGCGTGCTGGTTAATCATTAACTAGTATGACATGTGACTGGAAAAGACTCATTTTTGATGCCAGGGCGTGAATCCCTATAAAGTAATAGAAAAGAACTTTGCCGGAAACTTTTACCAAACAAATTAACTCTTTGGGTGAAAGACCACCTTAACCTTTTAAGCCCTAACAGTGATCAGCATCAAATTTCTCCTTGTAATATCCATGCTTATTCAACCCATAAAGTTATGAGAATTAAGGATATGATCGCCCAAGGTGAATTTTCTTGATATTTTAATAACTTCTCCACAGTACTTTTATAAGAAAAGTAACGGGACAAGATAGGAGAATTTTGTCTCTGATATTAGAGGTTAAAGGGTTAACTGAGATAAAAAAAAAAATGAACTACAACGTCGATCTGTACGGATGCCAAGGCTTGGGTAGAATGAACAATCACAAACATTGAGCGTTTTTTTTTTAAACAAAATTAATATAGTGAAAAGATTCCCTTGTCGTTAAGTGACTTTATAGACTAATCACAAGTGTGTTTTTTCCCCCTAGCTTTTCATATTTTTGATCATTGCCTGATCATTTTGTTGAAATAAACAACGAGGTATTTATCTATTCGTTATATGAGTTTTAGCAGTACGCATGCTCCTGAAATGCAAACCTCAACACGTACCACGTGGAAGACACCTGTCCATGTTATATATGGATGTACGTTATGTCTTGAAGTTGGATGTGAGCGCTAGTGGCGAAAGGGGCTGTCTTAATATTCGGCTTAGGGGTCGACAGTTCACCTCCCTCACTGTCTTGTCGTGAGCGACAAGTTATCGTACTGAGTGCAAAAGTCATCCCCCCTACATAAGGGACCTTCGGTGCATGGGGTACCTTGTGTCAGGTGGTTGCCATTATTTCAAAATAAAAAGAAAGGAGCGAGATTAAAACATGACGTTTCGGCGACAACATGTCACTATTATTTTGTTTATTATTGTTGTTTTAGTGACAGGATGAGGACTTTGACTTTCAGGCCGTCTTTGCGATGTGCGCGCGGTCAGTGGATGAGCGATTCAGGTGATCGATGGAAAGGTATCGCTTGTGACTTTGCTGAGGAGCGAATGGACCTGACAGGAAGACAACTTAAAGGTCTCAGTAAGTGTTGAACAATCATGTTTTATTCAGTTAATGTTGGTATTTCTCTTTCACATATCGCTAAGTAATCAAAATGTTTAGTTACGACGATGTTCAGTTCTACCGGCATTTTTTTTCGTCTGCTGTTCAGTGTACTGTTCTTGTGTTTACTAGATTCAGTGAACTTTGTTCAGTGTCAGGGGCCCCCTAAAATGCACAGTCGACTTAAATAAACTGGTTTACTCCAGTTGTTACTATGTTGTTTCTTTTCACTGTCGTGTTTGCTTCAGAGCGAGAACGAAACATTTTCGAATTAGCGATGTCATTGATTATTCTAGCTGTGAACTTGTTCGTTTCAAGAATAATCGCTTAACTTGTCTTGTTATCTTCGCACCTCTTTGCGAGAAAACTTCCTTTCAGTTAAATACCGTAAATTTACCTAGCTAATCAACACAATCAGACTTTCTGCGAATGCCTTTGTTATTTTCTAGAATTGCGTGGATATTTTGCTTAGCCCGTCGCTCGAGATACTCGCATTTGTCAAAACTAATTATATGACGAGTGGTTGTCAAAATGATGTTTTTTTCTCATTTTAAGTTGAATTGTTCAGAGAAATCAAATTTTGGGCCATTTCAGTTAAAAGAAAAGCTATTTCTCGTTAGTAAGATATCGTTCTTGCAATCAACAGCCCTTATTTTTACTTAGCGTGCTGGTTAATCATTAACTAGTATGACATGTGACTGGAAAAGACTCATTTTTGATGCCAGGGCGTGAATCCCTATAAAGTAATAGAAAAGAACTTTGCCGGAAACTTTTACCAAACAAATTAACTCTTTGGGTGAAAGACCACCTTAACCTTTTAAGCCCTAACAGTGATCAGCATCAAATTTCTCCTTGTAATATCCATGCTTATTCAACCCATAAAGTTATGAGAATTAAGGATATGATCGCCCAAGGTGAATTTTCTTGATATTTTAATAACTTCTCCACAGTACTTTTATAAGAAAAGTAACGGGACAAGATAGGAGAATTTTGTCTCTGATATTAGAGGTTAAAGGGTTAACTGAGATAAAAAAAAAAAATGAACTACAACGTCGATCTGTACGGATGCCAAGGCTTGGGTAGAATGAACAATCACAAACATTGAGCGTTTTTTTTTTAAACAAAATTAATATAGTGAAAAGATTCCCTTGTCGTTAAGTGACTTTATAGACTAATCACAAGTGTGTTTTTTCCCCCTAGCTTTTCATATTTTTGATCATTGCCTGATCATTTTGTTGAAATAAACAACGAGGTATTTATCTATTCGTTATATGAGTTTTAGCAGTACGCATGCTCCTGAAATGCAAACCTCAACACGTACCACGTGGAAGACACCTGTCCATGTTATATATGGATGTACGTTATGTCTTGAAGTTGGATGTGAGCGCTAGTGGCGAAAGGGGCTGTCTTAATATTCGGCTTAGGGGTCGACAGTTCACCTCCCTCACTGTCTTGTCGTGAGCGACAAGTTATCGTACTGAGTGCAAAAGTCATCCCCCCTACATAAGGGACCTTCGGTGCATGGGGTACCTTGTGTCAGGTGGTTGCCATTATTTCAAAATAAAAAGAAAGGAGCGAGATTAAAACATGACGTTTCGGCGACAACATGTCACTATTATTTTGTTTATTATTGTTGTTTTAGTGACAGGATGAGGACTTTGACTTTCAGGCCGTCTTTGCGATGTGCGCGCGGTCAGTGGATGAGCGATTCAGGTGATCGATGGAAAGGTATCGCTTGTGACTTTGCTGAGGAGCGAATGGACCTGACAGGAAGACAACTTAAAGGTCTCAGTAAGTGTTGAACAATCATGTTTTATTCAGTTAATGTTGGTATTTCTCTTTCACATATCGCTAAGTAATCAAAATGTTTAGTTACGACGATGTTCAGTTCTACCGGCATTTTTTTTCGTCTGCTGTTCAGTGTACTGTTCTTGTGTTTACTAGATTCAGTGAACTTTGTTCAGTGTCAGGGGCCCCCTAAAATGCACAGTCGACTTAAATAAACTGGTTTACTCCAGTTGTTACTATGTTGTTTCTTTTCACTGTCGTGTTTGCTTCAGAGCGAGAACGAAACATTTTCGAATTAGCGATGTCATTGATTATTCTAGCTGTGAACTTGTTCGTTTCAAGAATAATCGCTTAACTTGTCTTGTTATCTTCGCACCTCTTTGCGAGAAAACTTCCTTTCAGTTAAATACCGTAAATTTACCTAGCTAATCAACACAATCAGACTTTCTGCGAATGCCTTTGTTATTTTCTAGAATTGCGTGGATATTTTGCTTAGCCCGTCGCTCGAGATACTCGCATTTGTCAAAACTAATTATATGACGAGTGGTTGTCAAAATGATGTTTTTTTCTCATTTTAAGTTGAATTGTTCAGAGAAATCAAATTTTGGGCCATTTCAGTTAAAAGAAAAGCTATTTCTCGTTAGTAAGATATCGTTCTTGCAATCAACAGCCCTTATTTTTACTTAGCGTGCTGGTTAATCATTAACTAGTATGACATGTGACTGGAAAAGACTCATTTTTGATGCCAGGGCGTGAATCCCTATAAAGTAATAGAAAAGAACTTTGCCGGAAACTTTTACCAAACAAATTAACTCTTTGGGTGAAAGACCACCT